>NC_091133.1:118870705-118920705 GCF_040183065.1 Periplaneta americana
TCGCGTCTGCGCACATCTCACAACATACGGAACATTGCTCAATGTCAAATACAAATAAAGTTAATAATATCAAGTTAGAAATATGGTCGAGCATAAAAAGTCGTATGAAACTCGCATATAATGGTAATTAAGAAACTCGTATGAAAATTATGAAACTCGCTTGCGCTCGTTTCATAAATATCCATATCACTTCTTAATTACTTTCATTATAGGCTCGTTGCATAATGTACTATTTGTTAGAGTTTGTTATTTGTTAATTTCTGGGGGACTCACATAGCTTCAGGGGCGCGCGGTAAATAGTAACGCTGCAAATCGGAAGGTCGCGAGTTCGATGGGGTCATGGATTTTTCCATTGGTCTAATCCTTCCAGCAGCACTATGATTTTCTCTGATTTTACCTTGGAAAATCTATTGGCCATTTTATATCGCTGAATCTCATCATGTTCTCGAAATCCACAACAGATTGAAGCCTGGTTTTTCTGAACCGACGCGTGCGACGTGCGAGGTGCGAGGTCCGTCTCGCACAAATCCGGACCACACGAGAGATAGTGAGTGGTTTCTATAACTGCGAGATGCGAGGTCTGCGCACTACGCAACTATATAAACCACTCACTCTCTCTCGTGTAGACCAGGGATGAGACGATATTAGCTCCCAATCATGGTAGAAGAGCTCGACCTTGATCACGAGCGGATAGCGCATCCACTACGTAGCGTCGTAACAAAGGCAGCAATTATTATTACAATAACTTGCGTTACTAAATTTCTGGCTAAGAGATAGGGGTAATTATTCAGTTATTTAATATATATGTACTGTACATATATCAACAAATCGCAAAGGGAAGGGTTTTTAGGAACAAAAAGAGAAATAGGAGAAGTTAATTGTATGTAAACCATTTTATTGTTAAAAACAATTATTTATTATGTAAATACTTCACTTCATTGGTTAGGACAAACTAATATTCGTTGAACAAATAATAATGGCAATATTGATTGAAATAGAGTATATTGATTGTGTGATTGTGAAAATGTAGTCCTTACTCTCCAGTCGTGATTATGTAATGAGTTTTCTTAAAGTGATTTGTGAGATGCACGTAACACGAGAAAACAAATTGATTAAATTAGGATATTGAAAGCCATCGTAATTTTGGGGTCAATCATTTAAGGGGATATGTATGACTTTTAAAACTTCCACAATTTCGGCTAAAATTTGTGAAATTTAAACTATATAAACAGATCTATAATAATATCATCTGTACAAAATTTGGTGCAATTAGGTCCAAGTTTAATAGCTTTGAAATTATATTTTTAAGTATATTTTATATTGACGTTACTAAAAAAGCTCCTTGCATCAAAGTTTTCAAAATGTTTAGTTCATATTTGCTCAAAATCCTGAAAATAGTTATTGGAATAAAACTGAACTAGCATTTTGAGCTTAGTAATAGTATAAGTTAAAGTGCAATCAAAGATAAAATATTATTTCTAAATGAAAGAAACACGTAGTCTAATAAAAGTAAATATCCAGAAACAAGCAACAAATAAAACATCAACAGTGCATTTAAAATAAAGAAATAAAAGGAATCTAGATACAATCTACTGACCCAAATGTAAATTAATTTACCTTCGATATCAATTCCGAAATGAATTTATTTCTCTCTTCTCCCGAATAATGCCTATTTTTTTTTCATGTTGCGTCTCATAATGCCGTTTTATGTTGCTTTTTTTTTTTTTTTTTTTTTTTTTTTTTGCAAATGATATTTTTTTACACAACAAACACTGGACTTCATCACTATGTTCGAAGCATAAATATTGTATCTTCCACTCTTCCTTGAAAGCTTTAAGCGCTTCCGTTCCGTCATGATGCGCTGTGTTCTAAGATCTGTACATCCTTTTAGCAATGTTTACAGGTAAAAGAGCTCCGTGCGCGCGCAGCGGGCATAAAAGAGCTCTCGCTCGCAATTATTAGTCACCATCGCAAGACTGGTGTAGACCTAGTCCGGATTTGTGGGAGACAGGCCTCGCACCTGGCAGGCCGTATGCTTCGGTTCAGAAAAACCAAGGCTTAACTCGATTATTTTCAGATAATGCAGAAACTAAAGCAGGAAACAAACCAAACTTGGGCTCTGCAACTAAACATGATTTCTATGATCATATCTCAGAAAATGTATTGGCCATTTCATATCGTTGAATTCCTTCATGTATTAAAACCCACAGCAGATTAACTCAATTATTTTCAGTTAATACCGAGTGGATCTCTCGAACTTCTCTGATTTCAGCCGTCCTTAAAAATTAAAATTAAAATACCAGAATTACTGCTGGCTCTGTATGTAACCACTCTGTGGCTACTTTCAGTTGCAGGCGAAATGAAGGGATTTCTATCAACGCTTCTGGTCTGTTTCGTTGCCTATTCGGCCACGGCTGCCCCAGAATGTGACTTGGGGAAGCAGATTATCGATAAAGTGGACACAAGAGTAAGTACAAAAACAGGACTATTTGCTTGTACATATTATAAAACATGCACTTGTCATAGCTAAACATGCGGAGTGTGTTAGATTGGACATGTAAGGCTGAGTATCAACTTGGGACAGTATTCTCCAAAATCATACCCGCTATACTTGTTTTTTCGAAAGATGGAACATGAAAGTTAGTGGTCATACTTGAAACTACAGTATTGTCGGACCATCGGATCTGTGCCCCTTCAGCGCTGTCGTCGTTCTTGGAAAAGTTAACGCCTGTACTCACTCCATTCCACCCCCTTTCCTCCCACCACGTTAAACAGCAGGCCACGAACATTGCCGAATAGGGATGTTGCCAAACTTCCGTCAAACGGTGTCATAAAAAACTGGTCCTCCATGCTACAATATTATTTCTTTCAATCAAAATACATCTTGTATTTCTACATTTTTTAAACCTAAATCCCATGTCTCGAATCACTTTCCGTAGTTTTTCTCTCCAACCTTGGAAATTATTACTTTTCAGTAATTTATTCAATGTTGAAACTTCTTTCTGAAAGGCATAAAATTCTTGTATCTTTCTTCTTAAAATACATCGGTCCATATCATCTAAAATAATTAAAAGTTCCCTTGGTCTGTTCTTCTCTGGTGATTCTAGCTTTTCATCTCCTGCACAGACTCCCTCTCTCCTGATTTTCTTTATTAGGAGTTTTGACCTGTCTATATAAATTACATAAAATGTTGTATTATTAGTATTAGTTAAGTAAATAATTTTAATACATAATCAATTGAAATAAAATAAGCCTCACCTGTGATATCAGTTGCTCTTTTCGTTGCCTGATTTATAGGAATCAGATATTGACCTGTTTGTTTCTCTTCATCGCAAAATGCTATTAAGTACTTAATAATATTTCTTTCGCCATTCCGTGCTACAATATTTATGTTGAGTTGACAACACTGGACTGCAAATGCAAATGTTGTAAACTGTCCCGCAAGAAGGCCAAAATTGTGAGTAGTGGGGGAGAGAAAGGGAGAGAGGAATGCAGGGAGAGAAATGAATTACCGAGGCTGAGAAGGAATTAGAGTTCAGTTCGCATATCTTACGGGGGCACAGATCCGATGGTCCGACTATACTATGTTGCCAATATGAGCGAACGCGCGATCAGCTGATGTGAGCTACCTGCTGACGTTAGAACATTCATTGACGATTGTATAGAAACAGTACAAAAATCAACAGAGAATGGAACACGAAATGTTTTAAGGATATATGTACGCGAGAGACCAGAAAATGCAGGCTCTGAATTTCTAAAATTTTGTAATAAAGTGAACTCACAAGTGAAAACTACAAAATAACCCAATCTCTTAAACGAAACAGCTTTGGATAGTTATTTTCTCGCCCGGAAGATTGGAAAATCAATGAAGCCTTTTACAGAAGGAGAATTTGTAAAATTTTGCATGAAGAATGTTACTGAAATACTCTATCCGGAAAAAGTGGATGGTTTTAAGATAATAAAATTTTCTCGAAATCCAATTGAGAGGAGAATAAGGAAGATTTAAAATTAATTGAAACTGAAATCTAAATCAAAATCAGCTCGATGAGAGCTCTATAGTGTTCTTTCGGTCCTGTTGACCCTCTATAGGGCTTTAATTTAATTTGTATTATTTTCACCAGCGTCTGTATTTCTTTTTTCACGTTCCGTTTTGAAGTTTGTGCACCACTGTCTTCTTAATCCAACAGGCTGCTTATTCATATACATAATTCTTCCTCCTTCCATACCCAGCGCTTGATGCCCGCGCACGACGTCAAGGTCCGAAAAATGCGCTTGATTTGACATCACTGTAATCTATGATATCAGTGAAATAGCAAAAACCCAATATCGAATCCAATTATAGTCAGTATAGCATGTAGGCCTAAAGTATCGATACCTCTTATGTCGATAGTATCACAACGTCCCTACCGAAAGCAGATTTTTACACTTCAAATTACACTGAATCTGTCGGGAGTCGAAGTGACATGAAAATGAAGCCAGCATATATGTCATCTTCATGTTCACAGATTATCAATGGCTTATGGAAGTTGAAGTACCTGTTGCCAAAGAGTTTCTCTGCAGCGGGTCGTTGCTGGGAGCTTGACTATCATCTGTCCGCCAACGGAGTAGCCCAACTTAATGCTAGTAACATATCACCAAAGTGAGTATCACACTACGCACAAAATGTTGAATCGGTCGGAGCTGAAAGGCATTAAGTCAGCTTTTGCAACAAAAACATTATATCGAGAAGAAAACCAAGTAAACTTATTGATGTTTATGTTAAGCTATAGAATAATTCCCCAGGCCAGCCGTGGCGAAAATGTGATCATGCGCCGAGCCACTGTGTAACCTGCAACGTGCATAGCACCTACGGAGGGAGGCGGACACCCAAAGGGGAAGTGAAGCAACTGTCTGACTTAATAACGGATTTTCATTTTCCTTACGTCAAGCACTTAAATATAATTTTATACAGGATAAGGTTACAAACTAATATTTAGTACGTGTAACGAAGAAAGAAATGAATAATAAAACATAGAACACATTATCACAACCTAAAATTAATTGTCTTCAGAATGTCTCTGCGACAGAGTTTCATAATCAGGAATTATGTCACTTTTCATTTATTTATTTTTTTTTTATTCCATAGATCTTACATGAGCAATGAAGCTTTAAGATGTGGAACATGTCAACATTTTACAATATTACAATTACAATTTTTACAAATTTTTTTATAGTTTTACAATTTAGTAATTTTCTACAATTTTTACAGTGTTGTACAATTTTTTTACATTTTGGCGAGATGTAGTGAGATGAAATGAGGTCCGAGGATTCGCCAAAATATTACCCGGCATTTGCCTTTTCGGTGGGGGAAACCTCGGAAAAACCCAACCAGGTAATCAAATCAAAGGTGTTGTTGCCAAGGACTCGCCATAGACCATCCGGCTTCAGTCCCACGGCTGTGGAAAACCTCGGAAGAAACCAAAGTCCAAAGGGGGATCCAACCCAAGCCCGAACGCAGCTCCGGAACAGCAGCCCAGCGAGTCTGCCGACTGAGCTACATCGATGGCTCTACTAAAAGTATACAATACATAGCCAATCAGATTATTAAATTTACAAATGCAAACGATCATTCATAAGTTGAGCTATATTATAATACAAAACAATTTAATTAAATTTAAGGTATAAACAATTCAACCAGTTGTGATATACAGAAATTGATAATACATATCATGCAAACTACTTCAAATTACAAACACAAACAATTTATCACTAGAGCTATATAGATTACTATTCAATTTAAAGCATATACAATTCATCGGCCAAAACTATACAAATATATACAATACAAAGTAGCATACTTTCATTAAGCTATACAAATTTGTGCAATTAATATCAAGTAGATTAATTCAATTTATAATCATAAACAATTCATCAGTTGAGCTATACATATTACCATTCAATTTACAGTAGGTCTATATACAATTCGTCAGTAGAGCTACACAGACTACTAATCATTTTAAGAACATATACAATTCATCAGCCAAACTATACAAACATATACAATCAAATTAGTTCAATTTACAAACTTATTTTCGTTAAGCTATACAATTCATATGAAGTAGATTAATTCAATTTATAAGCTTAAACAATTCATCAGTTGACCTATACAGTACATACAATTCATCAGTTATGCTAAACAAAAAATACAATACATAGTAAACAGATTAAGTCAATATAAAAACATATTTTAGTTGAGCTATATAAAATTGTACATGTCATTTAAGTAGAATAATTCAATTCACAAGCATAAACAATTCATCAATTGTGTAGAAGGTATGAGTATGTAGAAATTTGGTTAATTCTTTTCTGAACCTTTTCTCGTTGTTCTTCAAATCTTTAAGATAATTAGGCCGTGCATTGAAGACTGTTGTACATGAATAGCGAACTCCTTTTTTAAAACAGCTTAGACTAACAGAGGGTAGATGAAGATCTGATTTATGTCTTGTATTAAAATGATGAATGTCTTGATTAGTACTGAATTTATCTTGGTTCTTAATATACAGCATCATTAGGGAAAGAATGCATTCACAAGGTAAAGTCAAGATTTCTAAGTTTCGGAAAATATTTTTACATGAGGTCCTTTTATGCACACCGGCCATTATTCTTATAGCTTTCTTTTGTAAAACAAAAACGTGTTTAGCTTCAGACGAGTTACCCCAGAATATTAATCCATATTTCATTACAGAGTGAAAATATGCAAAGTATGACATTTTAAGTAAGTTTATATCACCAATAGTAGATAAGGATCTTAATGCATAACAGGCAGAGCTCAATTTACGAGTAATACATTCTATATGCGTTTTCCAGTTCAAGTGATTATCCAATTCTAAACCAAGAAACTTTGTGCTTATAGATTCTTTGAGATGAGTCCCATTTAATCGAATACTGTAGGAAACCTGGGCACTATCGTGTGTACTAAATTTGACTGCACTGGTTTTATCAACATTAAGTGCTAGTTTATTTGCATGGAACCATTCATTCATTAGATTCAGCACTGTATTAGAAGTGTTTATAAAATGATCGTATTGTTTGCTTGAAATAATTACACTTGTATCATCTGCAAATAAAATTACATGGTCAAGGCTAAATCATTAATATAAACTAGAAACAACAATGGACCTAAAATTGACCCCTGAGGAACACCATGTTTAATATTTCTAAATTCTGAATAAGTAACTTTATGACTATTTGGTACATTTATTTCTACTTTTTGTTTTCTATTTGATAAGTACGATGTAAACCAACCTAACATCTCATCTTTAATACCATAAAACTTCAATTTTTTTACTAATATACTATGGTCTACACAATCAAATGCTTTAGCTAAGTCACAAAAAATCCCACCTACATGTAGTTTCGAATTTAATGAATTTAGTATTTCATCCACCAAACTAAAAGCAGCATTCTCTGTCGATTTTTGTTTTCTAAATCCAAACTGTTCTGAAACTAATATATTGTTGGACTCCAGGTAATGATATAATCTATTATACATAACTTTCTCAAACACTTTTGAAAATGTTGTTAATAATGATATGGGTCTGTAATTAGCAATAGTACATTTATCTCCCTTTTTGTATATTGGTTTTACTATTGAATATTTGAGTCTTTCTGGAAAAATACCACATTGCATTGACAAATTGCATAGATAGCTTAACGGATGGGATAATATTTCAGAACAAGCTTTCAGAACTTTACTTGGAATTTCATCATATCCAGAGGAATATTTTGTTTTTAGTTGTTTTATCACATGCATGATTTCTGCTGCGGTAGTGGGAATAAATTTGAGACCTAAAAACTCAGTGTTAAATGCATCAGTTAGGTAACCAAGTGCAGCATCTTCTGGACAATCTTGAATGTTTAAGTTCTGAATAATATTTACATAGAAGTCGTTAAAATGATTTGCAATTGATTTTGGATTATCTATTTTACTATCATTGATTTTAATGCAAGTAATATTTTCACTCTTTGAATATCGATTAGTTTCATTTTTAATAATATCCCAAATAGTTTTAATCTTATTATCTGAATTTTGTATTTTTTCATTCAGATACATTTTCTTTGCATCTTTTATAACTTTTGTCAAAGTTTTACAGTAATTCTTGTAGTAATTAAGAACATGAGGATCATCACTATTCCTACTCATTAAATATAGATTCCTTTTTCTAGCACATGATATTTTAATTCCCTGAGTTATCCACATGTTTTTACTTTTACATTTTTTCACCACCTTGACTGGAAAACATTCATTGAAATAATTCATAAATGTAGTGAAAAATGCATTAAATTTAGTATTAATATCAATGGTATCGGTATTATATACATTTTCCCAAGATTCATTTTGTAGACATGTATTTAAATGATGAAGAGATTCAGCATTTATAATCCTTTTTTTTATTTTTAGATTAACACTTTGGAATTTTTCACTCATATTGAAAACACTTAGAATTTGTGCATCGTGATCAGACAGGCCATTGACTAATGATACTGTTGAATAGGAATTCAATCTACTTTTATCTATAAATATATTATCAATGGCAGTACTACTTCCAGCTTGTGTTCTGGTTGGAAAACTTACTGTGTGACTAAGATTATAAGTTTCAAGAAGTGAGTTTAATTTTCTTTTACGTGAGCTTTCTGATAGATAATCTATGTTTATGTCACCACAGATTACAAATTCGGTATGTGGTTTATAAAGTCTTTTCAATAATGAATCTAAGTTAGTTGTAAATTTCTTATAATCTCCTATTGGCGCCCTATAAACACATAAGATAATTAAATTTGATATCTCATAACCAATTTGTATTCCACAGATTTCAATATCTTGTTCAAGGCAAAAATCAGATATATCAATTTTACTAAATAATAGATCCTCTCTGATAAAAATACAGGCACCCCCTTTTTGGAAGACATCTCTACAGAAATGAGAACCTAATACATATCCATGTAAAGACAGTTGTAGTATTTCCTGTTGTTTCATATGATGTTCAGTTATACATAATATCTGAGGTTTATGCTTTTGAGTTGCTAAAGAAGTGATCAATTCATCAGTTTTTTGTTTTAATCCCCTAATATTTTGATGAAAAATAGTGAAGTTACTGTGTTCATTACTAGAAACATCAGAGCATTTACAATTTAGTTGAACTTGTTTCAAACACCTTACTGGTGGGAGGTTTAACCTAAAAAAGGAGAAGCCCTAGCATTAACTAACACAGGAATATTACAACTCTGCTTTTTAACATGGCTGCCTCTGATGCTATTAGCAATAAGAACCGAAAGGTGCTCCTTGCCTCTACCATTCAGATTCAGGCCATGTGACGTATATTCATACCTTCTTATAGGGCTTACATCTATCAAACCAATGTGTGATGCCCCAGGTCTCATCAGAGCCCGCTCAAGCCGCACATTCACACTCCGCACCCTCCTGTGAAGATACGGCTTGTCGTACCTGCCGAAAAGACTGAGAAATCCCACATTGGTATGGCTGCTCATCTCAATTATGTTGTTGACATCTTTCTCAATAGAATAGTTACAATCGTTATCAATACTATTACCTGGCCCACCCACTATAACTACATGATCCCTCTTAGAAAAATCTGAACTCAATTTCATCATATCCTCAACAACATTCTTGAGAGGAGCATTAGGCTTACATACACTAGATACTTCAAACTCATCGCCCAGTTTCGACTTCAAAAGTGAGGAAATACCTCTTGCATGGCTGCTTCCTAAAATCAATACTTTACTCCTACAATCATTAACCTTATCTGTTTTCTGACTTACCTTTACTAGTGTCGATACTGGGTCTGAGTTCTCCTGATCAACATTCATTGCTTGAAGAGCACTGAATTTGTTGGTCAGTTTGATTGATGCAGCATCATCCGCAGAGAAACGTCTACTCCTAGATTTGGAATTCTTCGGTTTCATCCAAGTGTGAGATCTCCCTTTATTCGAAACACTAATGCTATCCTTCAAAGCTCTCAATTTATTAATTTCACACTTTGCCTCATCTAATTCCAATTCTAGGGCTCTGATTCTCTCCAGTTGATCGCGCATCTTTCTATCATATATACAATCACTACATTCCCAACTACCTTTGTCAACAAAATTATCAGGATCTATATCTATACATTTCCAATGAAAACAGAAATTACAATTATTACATACCAATCCTTTCACTACAATCCTTCTACAACTACGACAGTTTCCAGACAGAGCAGCCATAGCACACATTATGTATATACTGTACCTTATTTACAAATTCAATTTCACTCACTTTTCAATTTAATGTACTTACGTATATTAGTTTTAGGTTATTTCTACCCTTTAGTATCACCACACTATAATATTTCAATAGGCCAACACTACACTTTATCACTTCACTATACCACACTTTTCGACGTTCAAACTACACGACACGTCACTGCACTTATATTTCGGTCTAGATGAAACTTCACTATTTATGTTTTAAATTATTTCTACTTTGAAGTATCACCACACTACAATATTTCAATGGACCAACACTACACTTTATCACTTCACTATACCGGTACAACACTTGTCGACGTTAATCTACACGATACGTCACTTCACTGCACTTATATTTCAGTCTTGATGCAACTTCACTATTTATGTTATTTAACACACGCAATTTCTTAACCAACAATAGTATTTATATTGAAATGTGCTATTAATAATTTAGCCTAGTCCTTGTTAAAATATGTAAACACGTTCTATATTAGGTGTTACAATTAAGCCTACTTATGTATCAATTAAATATTTAAACTTTACAAATAACAAAGAGCCTTAAAATTAGTCAACTTATGGGTTAAAAATTACTCAAGTTAAAAGAAGAAAAGGTCGGGAATAGTGACCAAAGTTTTGATTTGAGGTTAACTGTTTACAATATGGCGATTTATGTTGTGTATGAAATGCGAAGTATATTATTACAAAATTGCGTGGAAAATGGATGTTATGAATTTATGATTTATATGTCAAATGATTAGTGAGTATTTTAAGTATCTTTAAATATGATGCTATGAATATATATATGAGAATTATGTTAAATATGAGTATGAAAACACAGAGCTGCTTTATGGCAATCTTATCTCCTCAGTCACTACTACCACTTACTGCCAGTCGTAGTTGATCACGAAGGTATTTGTCTGTCAGTCGTGATCTAAATTTGGTTTTTATTATTTTTATTGTTGAAAATAATTTTTCACAAACGTAAGTTGTAGCGAACATGGCTTCAACAGAGCAAGCGAAAGAACGAAGCTTCGGCTAATAATAATAATAATAATAATAATAATAATAATAATAATAATAATAATAATATAATAACACTTAACCTTTTAATTTTTCATGAGTGACATGTAGTATAATGCCGTTTCTCTCGTAATACTTGTGAACAAATCATACATTTAATATTCTCATCATATTGGCAGCAAAAAAAAAAAAAAAAAAAAAAAAAAAAAAAATGCGTCCTCCCATCCTACTTGAAACTTTCGTTTTTTATAGAGGTACAAGGTTTCGAGAGAGACATTGCGACGATACGCCACTCGGAGGTCAGAGACAAATACAAATGGAACGGAGTTAGACTCCATTGAGTGAGAGGGTGGGGGTTGGGAGAGGAAGGAAGCAAGAGAAATGCGTATCTATCATTGCGAGCCACAATGTGCTCGCGAGTCACATTTTCGCCACGGCTGCCCTAGGCTATGTGTGCTACAATAGAATGACAAATTCAGTGCTTAATGCACATTAAAAAAAATATTTAGAAAACTTGACTTAATGCGTTTTAGCTCCGTGGTTGCTACTTACACAACATAAAAGCTTTACATATTACATGATTTTGTAGCTATATTTATTTGTAACATAAATACCACCTTCATTCAATAAAAAAATTGTTATAAATTACAACTTCTCTTCTGATATAACAAAATACAAGCTAAGTAGAGTAAAGTAGGGTAAAAAAATCAGTCACTAATTCCTTGTATTACACTGAAACATTAATATTACAAGGGTGCTGGTCCACACCTGTGGAGTAACGGTTAGCGCGTCTGACCACGAAACCAGGTGGCCTGGGTTCGAATCCCGGTCAAGGCAAGTTACCTGGTTGAGGTTCTTTGCGGGGTTTCCCCTCAACCCAATACAGTGGAACTCCACAAATAGACGCTCACTCTCGTATACTTCACGATACAAAGTAAGTCAACGCATCCTGTCCCGTGCTGCACAGGGCTAACCAGTCGAACCAGTGCAGTAGTGTGCAGATACTCGTACACGTTGGCAGCAAACAGGGAACAAAAAATGTGTACTTATGTTGAAGCAGAAGTTACAACTATTGGAACGGTTTAAAAAAGGTGAATCAATCAGAGCCATCGCTCAAGAATTTGACATTTCGATCGGAACAGTGCACAGGATAAAACAAAATTCATCTAATTACGAGGCATTCTGTAGTGATTGTAAGAAGCGGTGTTATTATCAGTTGATTGTAGGACGAAAACACAGCTTATTTTGTTTATTTCCTAAATTTAAGGATGATTTATGTTCTCTCTTGAAGGGTATACAGCATTTTAATAGTAATATACGTTACAAGAGCGGTATGTTGACGTTTTCATGTTCGAGGAAAAGATTGAAAAAGCGAAACGTAAGTAAGCATTTTTAATTTCCGTGAACATGAAAACAAACATACCGCTCGTGTATCGTACATTATTTTGTGCGAAGATCATTTATTACATACCTGAAAGACGAATTTCTAATTAGTTGCAATGAAATCTCCATCTTGGTTTCTGTTCAATGACGGCAACTTTTAAAAACAAAAATATCTATCTTCAACATTGTTGGTATAAAATGTTTTCTGTGTTTACTATATTCCTGCAGGCCGTGATATACGTCTGTCTTTTCTTTCCCCCGGTCTATAAATGCGAACTTAAAACAAACGGTAAGGTTATGTAATGATTTATTTTTCATTTTAATATTTTAACAATATTATTTATATAACATATTGCAGTAATAACATCGGCATCTGGAATCTTGTTGATTTTTTTCACGGCTTCCTTAATGTTACTTGCATTACAAATGCAGTAAGTTTTGTGCGAGATCGTGCGTATTTGCTTGCTTTCCGCACAAAACCAATACGCGGTAAGTGTGAAATACCACATTCAGTATTCCCAACCTAACACACATAACAATTTCCCTCTTCTTACCGCTTAAGCGCCATATTCATTTTACTGCTTTAGGCTTTTGACATATTATTTTTAGAGACGTTTAACATAGTAATAATTATAAATTGGAAACTTACCACTGCAATTTCACCTAAATTGCAATGTTAATTATTGTTTTTAAATATTTGCAAAATTAAGTAAAGTCTACTACTCCACGAAACTTATTACATTCCTGATACAAGTAACATTAAGGAAGCCGTGAAAAAATCAACAAGATTCCAGATGCGGATGTTATTACTGCAATATGTTATATAAATAATATTGTTAAAATATTAAAATGAAAAATAAATCATTACATAACCTTACCGTTTGTTTTAAGTTCGCATTTATAGACTGGGGGGGGGGGAAGACAGACGTATATCACGACCTGCTGGAGTATAGTAAACACAGAAAACATTTTATAGCAACAATGTTGAAGAAAGATATTTTGGTGTTCCGAAGTTGGCGTCATTAAACAGAAACCAACATGGAGATTTCATTGCAACAAATTAGAAATTCTTCTTTCAGGTATGTAATAAACGATCTTCGCACAAAATAATGTACGATACACGAGCGGTATGTTTGTTTTCATGTTTTCGGAAATTAAAAAAGCTCAACTACGTTTCGCTTTTTCAATCTTTTCCTCGAACATGAAAACATCAACATACCGCTCTTGTAACGCATATTACTATTGTGGTGTTGTAGAGTTTACTTAATTTTTGCAAATATTTAAAAACAATAATTAACAGTGCAATTTAGGTGAAATTGCAGTGGTAAGTTTCCAATTTATAATTATTACTATGTTAAACGTCTCTAAAAATAATATGTTAAAAGCCCAAAGCAGTAAAATGAATATGGCGCTTAAGCGGTAAGAAGAGGGAAATTGTTATCTGTGTTAGGTTGGGAATACTGAATGTGGTATTTCACACTTACCGCGTATTGGTTTTTTGCGGAAAGCAAGCAAATACGCACGATCTCGCACAAAATAATTGAATACACAAACACAACTATTACAAGAAATGCTCAATACGTTTTTGTAGGTTTATTATCTTCGGCTCTAATCAACAATAACAAAAATGCAGGTTACCAGGGGACGATAGAAAAGAAAAGATGCGAAAATAAATTAATGTTGTGTATAAACAATTGAATGCTCTTTCATATTCAAGTACAGTATAAAAAGATAGGGGTGCCATTTGAAATTTTAAAGTGGGACTGGGTAGGGGTGGAAGGTGAAATCTAAAATGCAATTAAGCCTTGTTTAAGACTTCCCCCTTGATATCTAAATTTACGTGTGTTTTTTTTGTTTAAATTGAATTCAATTAATTAACTACCGGTAGTTATTTAGAGTGGGAAGTTTTGAAATGAAAGCCCCGTATGTAGATATATTTAGAGCAGCCGTGGCGAAAATGCGACTCACGAGCACATTGTGGCTCGCAGTGCATTTCCCTTGCTTCCTACCTACAACTCCCACCCTCTCACTCACTGGAGTCAAACTGCGTTCCATGTATATTTGTCTCTCACCTGCGAGTGGCGTATCGTCGCAATGTCTCTTTCGAAACCATGTACCTCTATAAAAAGGAAAGTTCCAAGTAGGATGGGAGGACGCATTTTTTGCTGCCAATATGGTGAGAATATTAAATGTATGATTTGTTCACAAGTTATTAGGAAGAAAACGGGTGTATAATATAAAACGGCATTATAAGTTACTACATGTTACCGATGAAACATTAAAAGATTAAGTGTTATCATCATCATCATCATCATCATCATCATCATCATCATCATCTCTGTACGTCGATCCTTTTTCAGCAGATGTACGAATAATGCGGTTAGATCTTCAATTTGAACTCACAGATTTACAATGTGATGTTAAATGAAAGCTAGATGTAAGGACTTGACAAATGTTGAACTTTTCAAATCTTTGGCAAAAAATAAATATTTGAAGCTTCTTTCTTTCGCTTGCTCTGTTGAAGCCTTGTCCGCTACAACTTACGTTTGTGAAAAATTATTTTCAACAATGAAAATAGTAAAAACCAAATTTAGATCACGACTGACAGACAAATACCTTCGTGATCAACTACGACTGGCAATAAGTGACATAATTCCTGATTTTGAAACTCTGTCGCAGAGACATTCTGAAGACAATTAATTTTAGGTTGTGATAATGTGTCTATGTTTTCTTGTTCATTTCTTTCTTCGTTACACGTACTAAACATTAGTTTGTAGCCTTGTACTGTATATAATTTTATTTAAGTGCCTGACATAAGGAAAATAAAAATTCTTTAATAAGTCAGACAGTTGCTTCACTTCTCCTTCGGGTGTCCGCCTCCCTCCATAGGTGCTATGCACGTTGCAGGTTACACAGTGGCTCGGCGCACGATGGCATTTTCGCCACGGCTGATTTAGAGAGTTTTTTCCTCTAGAAGTTTGTTTTGTGTTTCATATGTATCACGTAGGCTATTATATGAAACTTAATCACGGATTTGTTTTGTTATATATTTTGCAAATACTACAATATATTATTTAAAATTATATACGTTAATTATTTATGTTTCGGTCCGCACGCCATGAAAGAACATTGTGCAGCCCTTCTGTTTACCAATGTCCACAGTACTCCGTAGAAAGACAGCGTTCGTACCTCGTCTCGCACACGGACCTTTGGTGTGTCTATTTGTGGAGTTCCACTGTATGAGCAAATGATGGGTAATTATCGGTGCTGAAATCCGTAGCTACACATTTCACTGGCATTATCACCTTCATTTCATTCAGACGGTAAATAACCTGAGATGTTGATAGAGTGTCATAAATAACCCTCTAAAAGAAGCAAGGCCGCGGAATTGGCGGAAATCGGAAAGCAATAGCCCGGCTGCATGGTCAACCTTACATGGTGCGGCGCGGCGCTGAAAGGTAGGAAGTGAATGGCTTAATGCAGAGGTCTCCAAAAAGCGTATCGTCATTCGTGCTCTCGATGCTGCCCGCCGAACACAGTGTGCTGTAAGGCTAGAGAAGGGGGAGAGACTCGTACCTCAACAGATGGAAGCGATCAGTGGGGGATCGCGGCAACGGTCTGCTTATGTTTACAAATAATAACATCAAAAGAATAAGAAATATCATACGTTTGTATATTATTTTGACATACTATGAAGCTGGAGCCCTGTCTGTTGCTATTGTTGTAAATTCAACCTCTTCTGTTCTATGGTGCCTTTCAGTGCCTGGAAAAGATCTTCTCCTGTTGTATTTTGTAATTACATCTAGAAGACATTCAGACACAGTAAAATGTTCATTAACTCCTTGGATGAAAATGGCTAGGTGAGCTTTGTCATTTCTATCTGTGCTTTCGTCCAATGCAAGTGAGTAAGCTACAAACTGGTTAATTGTGGTTTCGACTTCAGATTCAATTACATTTACAATCTTGAAATTCCTTCTCTGAACTGTAATTGGAAACAATTTAATTTTCTTAAACTTTGACTTCGTTCTGGACACGGTATTTTAGTAACGTCCTGTATGCACGATTTCACAAACAATGCTTCTGTAAAGGGCTTCATTGATTTTCCAATATTCCAAGTTAGAATATAGCTAGCAAGAAGCTTTTTTTTTGTTTAAGACTGAGGACACGTGTGTGATTTGTGTTTGTATTTTCTTGTTTTATATTTATCAAAATATTTGTAGGCCTACGCATTTCACCTAAAATTAAAAGAAAAACTATATCTTTGTCAAGCGGAACTGAGTGCAAACGTATTGTAATATACTGATTATTATGTATAACCAACAATTATACAGATAGCCCCAAAATAAATTATTTTGACATGTCCAACATGCTTGTAATTGTATGATATTCTTTGTGAAGAGTCGAGTATTGTCGTCGCATGTTGAATTTTAACACACCCTCAAGAATTTTCGAACAAATTAAGCATTTCACATTCTCCCCAATAACACAAAAAAATTTCTCTTCCTATTCACCCTTGAATGTATTACGTCCATGATTAGAAGGCATTTTGAAACGGTGGAACACTCCGACCAACACAATGATAATGGCAGTCCACCACTGCTCTTCGTTTGCGCATAAATATTGAGTACATTACAGGTGGAGATGGGTGAGGCGGAGCGCGCTCATTACGTACTGGCTTCGGTTCCGTTCAGGGGCTTACTCGCGAGTAGGCTTTTGGAGACGTCTGGCTTAATACTTTCCTCTTCCGTTCACGTTATCGGTAGCAACAGTTTCTTGTACAAGGAGAAGGCTGACTTAATTGTTTCTTGCGCCAATCGATAGGTCTTGCTTAAATAGTTCATAATACTAATTATGGCAGGAGGAAGAAGAATAAAGTGTATACGATTTGCTGATGATATGACGTTGTTAGCAAAAGCGGAAATAGTATTAAGGGATATGCTGCTGGAGCTAAATGACAGCTATGAGCAGTATAGGATGAAGATAAATGCCAACAAGACGAAGACCATGGTCATAGGAAGAAAAATACAGAAGTTAAACTTGCGAATTCTAAATAAGGCAGTGGAACAAGTGGACAGCTTCAAATACTTGGGGTGTACTATAAGCAGTAACATGAGCTGCTGCCAGGAAGTCAAAAGAAATGGCAAAGGAAGCTTTTAATAGAAAAAGGAGCATATTCTGCGGAGCTCTGGAGAAAGAACTAAGGAAGAGGCTAGTATGTATTTATTTACACTGCAAGTGGGCAAGCACCCGGTGGCAGTGGTATATACAATATTAACAATACACAGTTAAAATGATAAGCAATACACAATAAAATTTACAATAGCCTACATAATAAAATTTACAACACATATACAATTTTATACACAATACAATAAGAATACACAATACAATTTAACACAATAATAATTAAACATAAAATAAAACACCTAATTTTACAACACAACCTACGTAATTATGTATAGGTCCTACATAATTTTCAATAGTCTTTCACTTTACTCTCATCTCATTCCCTGTAGTGGCACTATGACGCATTTCACTGACACTTTAGCACACATTTCACTGACACTATAGAACACATTTCATTGACGCTATAAATTATCACTGATCGGAACTGTTCACTGCACTGTAAAACCATAACTTCACTGACTCATCTCGCTTCACTGATACAATAGTTCAAATAAGTCAAATAATTGCATTCTTATGCATACTTATAAACAGAACTACATTTAAACTAAACATTTCTAGTGTAAGGCCCTCTTACACGCTATTTTTAAATAATTTACAATTCAAACCAAGGAAGTAAACTCGTCAGGCTAGATAAATACATGCCACCTTAAAAAATTAAGTGTTGAATGTCACCTTAATTTTAATTTTCACTTTATACACAACTCTTTAAATTATTCTTGAATCTCCTTAAGGAAGGACAGCTCTCAAAGACCGCTGCAGGTAGGTCATTCCAATCATTTATAGTTCTATTTAAAAATGAGAATTTACCTACATCCGTTTTCTGTTTCCTACATTTGATTTTAAAATCATGATCGTTCCTACCATAGTACGTTGGCTTTTCTAACCGAGCCGTTATGTCTACCCATGCTTTCTGACCTAGATGTGCTCTATACAATGATGTTATTCTAGTTTTCCTACGTCTGTTTTCCAAAGTTTCCCATTTAAGTTCTTTTATCGTATCGTTCCCATCTTCTCTTTTACCTTTAACAAATTTAGCTGCCCTATACTGGATTCTTTCTAAGGAATTTATCTGATATATTCTATAGGGATCCCAACACGTAGTTCCGTATTCCATTAACGGTCGCACTAATGTTAGATATGCTATTTCCCTCGATTTGGGGCTAGCCTTTCTCAAGATTCTCATAATAAAGTGAAGTGCCCTCCATGCTTTGCCTGTAACATTATCAACATGCTCTCCCCAAGAAAGTTTGGAGTTTAAATACACTCCTAGGTATTTACAACATTGTTCTTGCGGAATTACAACACCACTGAATTCGTAATTTAGACTAGTTTCCTCTCGGGTTTTACAAAATGTTATAGATTTACTTTTAGAACCATTTATTTTCATCCTATGCTTTAACGCCCAGTTGTAAATGTTATTCAAGTCTGTTTGAATAGCATCTACATCTGAATTATTTCTAATCTTTCTATAGATAATGCAGTCGTCTGCAAATAGCCTCACATTTGATGTAATATCCTGGCATAGGTCATTTACGTAAATTATAAAGAGTAATGGACCCAGAACGCTGCCCTGTGGCACCCCTGAACTTATATTTCCAATTTCCGATATTTCATGACCTACTCTAACTCTCTGGATTCTACCTTTTAAGAATTCTTGGATCCATAGCACCACTCTTTTATCTATTCCTAGCCTACTTAACTTATCTATTAATATGTCATGTGGCACCAAATCAAATGCTTTCGAAAAGTCAATCACAACTGCATCGATTCTTCCGCCTCTATCTACCTCTTCAGCTAGATCCTGAACCAGCGACGTAATTTGACTATCACATGAGAAGCCTTCCCTAAAACCATGCTGGCGGTTGTAAAACCAGTCTTTCGCATTTAGAACATGACGAATATAATCCGATATCAAATGCTCCATGACTTTACATACGACAGATGTAAGGCTAATCGGTCTGTAGTTTCCGACATCTAATTTATTTCCACCTTTATGTATGGGTACCACTATAGCTGATTTCCAGTCACATGGAATAGCTGCATTGTTTATGGAAACATGAAATATACGCATTAAGTATGGAATTATGGCCTCGGAACCTAATTTAAGAATCTCTGTAGCAATACTATCTGGTCCTCGAGACTTCCGATTTTTTAATTTCGTTATTCTCTCTCTAACCCCTTTGGAAGTTATTTTGAAAGTCGAATTTGGTTCACATTCACGGTCTGTGACACAACCACTCCTATCAGCGGGATTATTATTATTATTATTATTATTATTATTATTATTATTATTGAAAACCGAAATGAAATAGGAATTTAATAAGTCGGCCTTTTCTTTGTCATCAGTTATACTTTCTCCGTTCTGATTTCGTAAAAGCACTACTCCTTCATTTTTCCCTTTTCTCCTGCGTACATAATTATAAAACTGTCTCCAATTGTTACTTTCATCTTCTTTTAAAATAGTTTTTAGAAAATTTTCCTGAGCTAACCTTTTTTCACACTCAAGTTTCTTAATTAATTCAACATATTTTTCCCAATGCTCATGGCTCCGTTTAAAAGTGAAGTGCTTGGTGTGGAGTGTAGCATTGTATGGGTCAGAAACATGGACATTACGACGAAATGAAGAGAAGCTACTAGAAACATTTGAAATATGGATATGGAGAAGAATGAAGCGTGTGAAGTGGACAGAAGAATAAGAAACGAAGCTGTGTTGGAAAAATGGATGAAGAAAGAATGATGCTGAAACTGATCACGTGATTAGAAAGAGGAAAAGGTATTAGTTGGATCACTGGCTAAGAAGAAACTGCTATTGAAGGATGCACTGGAAGGAATGGTGGTGAACGGGAGAAGAGTTCGAGGCAGAAGAAGATGTCAGAAGATAGACGGCATTAAGGTATATGGATCATATGAGGAGACAAAGAGGAAGGCAGAAAATAGGAGAGACTGAAGAATGCTGGGTTTGCAGTGAAAGACCTGCCCTTAGGCAGAACACTATGAATGAAATGAATGAGAGAATAAGTATCTCTTTAATTGGAAATGGGGAATTCCTTGAGTGTTTTTATTGGAAGTACATAGATATGAACAAGCATTTAGGTTTTTTTTAGCAAGTATTTTGGTGTATATTTGTCTCATATTCTTAGGACACATCAAACTTCTTAAAAAAAACTAATTATAAATTTTGTAAACACTCAGTTATTTATTGAGTTTATATCAATATTAATTATTATTTTGAGAATTGTTACTTTAAAACAGATGGGATAATAATGATTAATATCCTGCCTAACTAGAAAACGACATATTTTTACAAATACTTTTTAGTTTATTATTGTAAACATTTAGGATCATATTCATAGACATTCTTAGCGCGGGCTTCCGGTGGATGATCAGCAAACTAACGTTTTTCGTATTCATACACCAGTGTCAGCGATATGATGTGATATGATAAGATAAGATATGATATATAATATGATGATATGATATATGATATGATATGATATGATATGATATATGATATGATATGATATGATATGATATGATATGATATATGATATGATATGATATGATATGATTGATATGATATGATATGATATGATATGATATGATATGATATGATATGATATGATATGATATGATATGATATGATATGATATGATATATGAATCCTGTCGATAGCCGGGGCTAGTTTAGCACGCTTGTAGCGCGGGCTAGCGAAATGTCTATGAATAGCACCCTTAGATTTTTAATGTTTGTGTTTACATTTGTCACAAATTCGTAGGATATATAAAACATATGAAGGCCTTTTTTCCTAAAGAGAAACGAAAATAAATGGAATTAAGTTTAGAATTACCACTTTACCTTGAAGAAGAAGAAGAAGAAGAAGAAGAAGAAGAAGAAGAAGAAGGAGAAGAAGAAATAAAAAAGAAAGTTGAACAACTTGTGGTGAAAATATGATATAGGCTGCGATATGAAAAATAATCCTTGAGCCATGATCGGTATCCCTCGGCAAAGTTATTAGTTCAATTTGTCACCCAAGGTTAAATTTTGACGCTACATAATCCAGTTGTCGAAAAGCGTCGTTAAATAAGACAATACAAAATGTTACGAATATTTACAATAGTAGATATTTCGATACTAATAGGAAAATAAAACATAGGCTTATATCTTAACTTAGGGTCGAATTCATAGTCGTCACTTATAAAATGAGGAAACACTTAAGTAATGAGCATTTCCTTAGCACTTATTTCAGATCGTATTGCAGAGACGCTACTCATTCATATGCCCTGAGCATTCCCTTGACATCGAAAGAAATATGGCAACATGGCTAGACGTGAGCGCTTTCCTACATTCAATTGTTTTCCAGCGCCTTCAAACTGTTAAATCGGCATTATTGTCATACACAAATACAGTAGTAAATATTATAGAGCTAAAAATTATACAAGATGTCCAGAAAGCATTTTACAGAAAAGAAAGAAGTGAGCTAAGATAACTAGTTATGAAATATGGAGATATCGTCGAAAATAAAAAAAAATATATAATTTTTCTCTCCAAAAGAAGAAATTGACATGGAATAAAATTGCAGTTGAGTTTAATGTAAACTCCGGAAATATTCCTGTAAGCAAATCATTTTCATTTATTTTTCAGTTATTTTTATGCTAAACAAAGTGGAAATGATATAATTACGCAAATTTTAACGGCTTAATCCTCGGGTAGAATACAAACAAAAATGCAAATGACACTTTGTTGGGACGTGAATACTTTTCGAAAAAAAAATGCCACTTAAATCTACCTGAAATGCTGCTGTATCATAGGATCTCAAAGCAACCAGTACTTTCAGCAGTGGCGAAATCGGTAAGCCTTATGGTTGTATTGTGAATTGAAATGAGAGACACCAGAATATTCACAACAGTGTTCTTGTCGAAACGGTATCTCCTCTTAAATTGTTGATCATTATACATCTCTAAAGGGTTTTCCATATCTCTGATATATCTTTTGCTTGCCGAAACTCATTTTCATTTTAATTACAGAACTCAATAAATTAAATTAAATCATAATTATCATCTATTGTATACCGAATCAGCTGATCACAATGCATATAAGGAAACACTTGAGTAAGCTCACAAGCTACCTTATTTGAATAAGTGTTCACTTCAGTGGGATTTATGAATTGGAAATGATTATAAGCAACTGCTTAAGTGTTTCCTTACGATAAGTGTTGACTATAAATTCGGCCCTTATTCTTGACCAGACAGGATGGTTCCTTTTTCAAATAATCGGTTTAATTGATATTTTTTCATTCATCTTGATTACACAACTTTTAACACTATTTCACTTAAGAGTTATATATATATATATATATATATATTATATAGCCTATATATATTTTTTTTTTTTTTCATTTCCTTTATTGTATTCCAAAGATCTTGCATTAGCAATGAGGCTTTAAGATGTGGAACAAGTAAAAAATATAGTTCAAATTAACACGTGAAAGTAATATATATACACGAGTATTTTATTCCTAATAGGCCTATATATTTTTTTGTCACTGGGGTTGAGTTAGTATTTTCTTGGAGTGATTTGTAGGTTTCTCCGGAGGTTTTCCTCCAACTTCCAGTTGAATGCCACATAATCGCAAGGCGTTCCTTAATGTCATCTCTCCAAAACACTATTTCGCTGTCACCGATTACACGCAAACTAAATAGCCTCTCAGTTCATATAGCGTCGCAAAATAACCAAATAAAATTATAGAAACTGCTCCCTATAAATTCCTGAATGTACACATCTGTTATCAGGCAGTACATCTCATTTGACGATGTGTTGAAGGAAAAACAATTTTATTGTTTGTATACATCTGAAGTCTGATTTATTGAAATATGGTACTAGTCAGCGAAGTATGCAATGGAGGGGAAAAGGAACTGGTCACCCTGCCACATTATCTCCTGGCTTAGCTGCCTGTTGAATGATGCCTCATTGGTGTCATAAGGTCTCAACCTGTCTTTGGATAGTTGACTAAACAACAAGAACAAAAAAGAAGAAGAAGAAGAAGAAGAAGAAGAACCACAACACACTAGCTTAGTCGTCTACGGTGATCTAACTATAATAAAAACAAGAAAATGATTGTTCAATCATCAAGAGTCACTTAATAAACATATTGTTGTTTAGTCAACTGTCCGAAGACAGGTCTGAACCTTACAAGTGATACCAACATGGCACCACTTACGAGGCAACTAGGCCAGGAGATAATGGGGTAGGGTGCCAGTTCCTTTCTCCCTAATAAACTTGAAGGGATTCTTAATTATTTTGGACACCCATGTATAGCAGCCTTAACGTCCTGTCCTGGGGAACTCAACAAGGCAAGTGTTCCTGAACATACAGGGATTAAAGAAGTGACAGAGGTTTCATGGAATCCCTATATTTGCGTGAAAGATTTATGCTATTTGTGATTTTTATTGTCACCATGGCTGGGATTGTAAGGATGTCTGGGTTATGAAATAAAATTTTTATATTTCTTTTAATTTCTGTCTTCATACTCCCCGTATTTAAATTTAACAAGGTGGAGCTTTCTCGTTAATTACTCCATAATTCAGACCGGAAGTTAGCTTTAGTTGGGAGCGAGGTCATATCTCTGATACTGGTTTGTCATGTCTTTCTTCCCCCACTCTCCAATGCACACGAGTAAACTTGTCTTTAGTGGGAGACAAAAGTGTCATTGCTTTGTCTGGAGACGAAACCGCATGTTGTTTAAAGCACAGGCCACAAGTCAGGTGATATGGCGAGACATTCATGGTCGATCGTTTAGCATAGATGTTCCATGTCTCCAATCTTGATGTAGACCCGTGACTTAACATCCACAGAGGCTTCCAGGCGGTGAGAGTGGAGCCCAATTAATGGGACCTCTGCGATCAATTCAAAGGGGAAAGTTACCGTCCAAGCATAAACAGGGACATCATTTTATTTTTACTTCAATTTTATTGTCTTCTTCTTCTTTCTTGGCGCTACAGCTCATTGTGAACCTTGGCCTCTTCCACGATTTTCCGCCAGTTGTCTCGATCCTGCGAAATTGCTTTCCAATTCCTATATCCCATCTTACATATGTCTTCCTCAACTCCATCCAGCCATCTTGTTCTTGGTCGTCCACGGCTTCTTTGGCCCCCAGGATTTCCATTTAATATCCTTTTAGGAATTTCTACGTAATTCATCCGTACCACATGACCAGCCCACCTTAATCTTGCTGCTTTCACCATTCTTCTAATAGGCGGATCTTTGTAGATGGTATACAACTCATTATTATATCGCCTTCTCCATCTTCCTCTCTCGAATACTGGGCCAATTATTTTACGCAGTATCTTCCTCTCAAAGGCATCCAAATTTCCAGCGTCCTTTTTTGTTAGGGACCACGTCTCAGCAGCATATGCTAGTACAGGTCTTATAAGTGTTTTATTTGTGGTACGAGATAAAATTCTTGAACAAAGTAATTTTCTTAAGGCGAAGTAAGCTCTGTTGGCAGCCATTAACCTCTGCTTTATTTCATATGAAATATCATTAGAATGAGTAACTGTTGATCCCAGGTATTTAAATTCATCCACTCTCTCGAAGTCATATCTGCCTATTGTTATTGAGGATGGCATATTCTTGAGGTTTGCCTTTCCACAAGCCATGTATTTAGTTTTCGATTGATTAATAGTCAATCCCATTCCTTCCTGCCTTTTCTATATTCAAGAATGCATCTTCCATTGCCGTTCTAGATCTTGCCACTATATTTATATCATCGGCGTATGCGAGTATCTGCACTGATTTATAAAATATGGTCCCTCTGCTAAGTAGGTATGCATCTCTTACTATCTTCTCCAATGCAACATTAAATTTTTATTGTACCTGAGTTTTTAAATGTACTCCACTCCCACCCCTTCTACTAATGAAGTTCAACCGTCCTCCACACAGAACCAAGACCGCATATACAGTCATAGTAGCGTTACGGCCATAGTAAACAGTACGTTCCAAAAATATGTTCGCGTTTTCCAATGACGAAAGAGCTTTCAATATTGAATCATTTTCGCACAGGTACTGTCGTCCATTTGCCTACGTCGTATCTCGGTTTCCCCCACCACCTTTTATTCGCCAGCTAGTTGCTGGGCTGTCTTAGCTCTTTTCTGAGAACATTAATTTCTGTTAGGAATTGGACGTCTACGTAATATTATACAACTGTTTAAAATAACTTAAATAAAAGGGCCTTGTTAAGTAATTAACTGTCACGTGATTTCCTCCCTTTCTAAGACCCTACGACATAACTACTTGGACGGACAGTAGATAGCATGTCTGAGTAATTTTATATTTTCGGATCGGGCAGAAGTGAAGATTGAAATTACAGTACGTAAGGTACTCTTTTATAGAGCAGGTACAGAATTATTTCAACATGAGCTACTAGTACGAAGAACGAAACTGGTAATTGGAATTAGGTACAATAGTGCGATAATATGCACATTAGAACTGAACCCTGTATCGAAATGAACGGCCACCATTTTCAAAAACGTGTTTAAATATCCATATTATGATTATTTTTCAATTTCACTTCATTCTCTATATTGTACGCTAATGTGCTGTAGACAGTATAATATACACTGCATAATGAATACGTCCACATGGGCAGCTCAGTTCGTGAGTAAAAACACTCATTGTTAATACTGTACTGTATTTTGATTAAACAAAAATCTAATGAAAATGATGAAACTCAAAAGCGTGATATATCCTAGTTTACGTAAATAGATGAACTACTTTTCTTCCCTCCTATATCTAGTAAAGTGATTTTTTTTTGTATATTACGCCAGTATCATCGAACTCCAGTCGTGGAAGGGGGTAGCAAACGGCGTTGATCCAGAGGTATAGGCAAGTTAATATTAAAAATGTTAGTAAAAATAAAATGATGTCCCTGTATAAAACACATACTTTATTATGTCCCATAGTGCGGGACTTTTCGGACACTCTATATATTCAGCATTAAGAATAGCCTAAGTTCTCAACTTAAACTGTGTTACATTGTTACTAGCATAAATAGCATGTATCGTAGCTGATTTCTTTGTATGTTATAATAAGAATTATATCTCAGTTTGATTTATGGCAAAGTGTAAGAGAAGGCCTGATGACCTTATCTTCATCCTAATAAATAATTCTAATTCTAATAATGTAAATTTTTAGAACAAAATTAGTAATCAACATACTTCAGACATTCTGAAATAACACAATATGTGTCAAGGATGGAGGGAGTGCACAATTTCCGGTCTCTTTTGGATGATCCTTTTCAACCACATCGAATTTATTTCCTTAGAAAACGATAGATAAACTTATAGTAAGTACCAGTAGGTATAAAACGAAGTTTATTTGTTTGCAGGACTGGTGAGATTGTCATGATCAATGGAGCAGGGAAAATAATTCAGGATCACAACGTAAACGTAACCTTTCCCAAAAACCGTAAGTAAACAAAACTCTCTAGTTGCTGTAAGAACAATTTTGTCATAATGTCTTATTTCACACTATGTCGAATTTCATAGGTATGTGTGTGTTCTTCAAAAGAATGCAGAGAATGGAACTTAACGCTACTGTAATTATTACTCACACTACTCTCGACATAAAAACGTAACATCATAAATCTTTTCAATACATGTAAAACAAGTATGTACTTAGTTAAGTATCAGATGGTTACACCACAGTCTACTATATACAGTCGCGAAGCTTGAGGCGATTTTTTTGCAAATCTCGTGATAAAGCGCTCCAAGCGGTTAGCAACTAGAAACAATAGACTGTCCACGGTCGACTTTGGACTGTGTCGTATTTCCATCGAGTGATAGCTCGTTGCGTATTTCACATTGATGCTTGTGAAATGTTCGTTGTTGGTTGTAATGAAAATGTTAATGGCTAAAATACAATAATTGGAATAATAATATTTTACTAGAGAAGTAGAAAAATTAAGTTAGTCTTAATGAAATTTATTGATCACGTTTTATTTTCAATTCTGGTGGGATTATTATTCTACTTTTTTTTTTTCAAAGGATATGTTTTTAATTATAGCTGTTAATTTTGTTGTTATTTTTATTTGTTACTTTACTAGAGACGTAGAAAAAGTCTGTTACAATAAAATTTATTGATCACGTTTTATTTCCAATTCTGGTGTGATTATTATTGCTTAACCTCATCCCACTTTGTTAACTACGTAAGCCTACACTACAAGTACCGGTACACGTAAGTTACTCCATTAATTCATATTTCCATTTTTATTGTTGTAAAGGGAAATGCAAATTAATATTTATTGGTTTCATAGTTAATTATCGCTATAATCTTGAATGAGTGAAGCGATTATAGTAAATTTCAGTTCGTTTTGCACAAACAAAAATAATATGAACTTATTTCTTGCAGGTATCTTCGAGTTTATGATGGAATTTAATATACTTCATTAAAGTAATAAATTAACTTTATGCATTTAATATTTCAATAATGGAAGGAAGGTGTTAATTTTTCCAAAAGAACACAACGAAAGTGTAACATATTTTGTCGTCTACTAGGAGAGAGATCTGCGATGATGAGGCGATAGTAGCGATCCTAGTGGTGGGCAACTACCCATGTTTGCATTTTTACTACATGTTGAGCTTCGCGACTGTATATAGTAGACTGTGGTTACACTACGTCAGGCTTGGGCACTGTCGACTGACTGCAGACTACCCCTTAACTCCTCACTCTTTCCCGGCTGAACAGTAACGTTTCTGTAGAATACGAGTAGACAGGAAGGTAAGCATTTTTCAGTGACAGATTGTATACAGTGATCATAAATGTGCAATCACAGGACGAACAGTGATCACAAAAGAGCATTTTATCTCATCACTAGTATCGGTTCTTCCATGAATGGTGTAGATCAGGCATGCACAAACAGCGCTCAACGAGCGCGCGCGCTCTTTCGGAGCGGGAGAGCGGTGTTTACCGCTCGCCGAAACGGAGAGGAAGATACGTCAGAATGACAGACTTGCTATAGGTAGAGGAGAGGGAAACGACCACTCAGTTATCTAGTGGAGTGCAGTGTGTAACTGTTTCATGTTGCTTACCTACTGCTACAGTATACTGGGTGTTCATTTCAAAGTGTGTCATGACGTCACTGTTGTTGGGTCACCGATTTGAAGCGAGTTTCAGCTTATATGTCAGAGAAGTTGCCTATTACTTAAGGCGTTCTTCAATCTGAACTTGAGAACGTGTACGGTATAACTTGAACGTCGTAGCAACAGATGGCGGTCTGTACGGTCTGTGTGCTACCATAACCTCTTTCGAACTGTGTTTTGCGCCGGCAAGTCGTACGCAGGGTATTTGTTATCATCGGTTGCTTACGGTAACATTCCACAACACAAATCAAATGCTCCGTGTCCATGTTGACCGTCGAAGTTATTGTCAACAAATACGTAAGTGATCGTCTTAACCCTCTCCCCATATCCCGACAGTACGTATTTCCAAACAGTTCACATTCCTGCCACTACCGGCGTTACCGTACGTATCGGTACGTACTCTTCAGAATGAACGCCGTACTTGCTAGGCAACTTCTCTGCCTCATAGGCTATACACCTCTGCGGAAGTATAGGAAGATTGAATTCTCTAGGCTTATTGGCTAGCCACATTACGGCATACAGCGAGCCATGACACACTTTGAACTGAACACCCAGTAGTATGGAGGAATCTAAAAGACGGAACATAACATTTAACGATTTACAGCTCGAACTTATTGATCTTCAATGTGATCTAAGAGCTAAAGATCGTTTGAATAATACTACTAGCCTAGTTGAGTTTTACAAGACTAAACATTAGCAATAATATCCACGACTACACAGGCTGGCTGTGAAAATGAATGCTATGTTTGGCTCAACATTTATATTTATAAGCATCTGTTTTCTGTTATCAACTTTAATAAAGGCAGACATCGAACATCTGTAACTGATGTTTCATTACGATCAGTAGGCTACTGTTCCTTTCAGCTGCCAACAGCATAAAATCTCGTTCTGATGTACTGATAAATGAAAATATAACAAAATGATATTGTACATTTAAGTAGCTATAGAAATTCTATTACTTCTGTAAAAATAAATATTTCTTTATTAATTAATAATAGTCCAAGATAGTTTTGCAAACACTGAACGGGAATTCATTTCATAAGTACTCGTAATAGTACTTTCTTTTGTGTACATTTTGTACGAGATCACCCCTTCTTCCAGTCCACGCTCATAACAGAGCGCAACTAATATCAGCATTCCGCTCATGAGCTGTGAGCCGGCTAGGAGAGCGCAAACCTTGTGCAGGCCAGGTGTAGATTGTTTGAATAGTGGGCTCTGAACTGAGCGTAGCGTTTTTATCGTAATATTATTTGAATAAAAATAAGGAAATTCAACATAGTGTGAAGTAAAATATTGTACGGTACAAGGGCGAAAGTGTTTCATTTAATCGTTTCTAAATTCCAACTTCGCCCGACAGCTTGGCCTTAAACATATGAATTCATTCGTAAGACCTCACTTTCGACCCATGTAACGTAATAGTAATATACGTTACAAGGGCGGTATGTTGACGTTTTCATGGTCGAGGAAAAGATTGAAAAAGCGAAACGTAGTTGAGCTTTTTTAATTTCCGAGAAAATGAAAACAAACATACCGCTCGTGTATCGTACATTATTTTGTGCGAAGATCGTTTATTACATACCTGAAAGACGAATTTCTAAGTAGTTGCAATGAAATCTCCATGTTGGTTTCTGTTTAATGACGGCAACTTCGGAACACCAAAATATCTTTCTTCAACATTGTTGCTATAAAATGTTTTCTGTGTTTACTATACTCCAGCAGGCCGTGATATACGTCTGTCTTTTTTTTCCCCCGGTCTATAAATGCGAACTTAAAACAAACGGTAAGGTTATGTAATGATTTATTTTTCATTTTAATATTTTAACAATATTATTTATATAACATATTGCAGTAATAACATCGGCATCTGGAATCTTGTTGATTTTTTTCACGGCTTCCTTAATGTTACTTGTATCAGGAATGTAATAAGTTTCGTGGAGTAGTAGACTTTACTTAATTTTTGAAAATATTTAAAAACAATAATTAACAGTGCAGTTTAGGTGAAATTGCAGTGGTAAGTTTGCAATTTATAATTATTACTATGTTAAACGTCTCTAAAAATAATATGTTAAAAGCCTAAAGCAGTAAAATGAATGTCGCGCTTAAGCGGTAAGAAGAGGGAAATTGTTATGTGTGTTAGGTTGGGAATACTGAATGTGATATTCCACGCTTACCGCGTATTGGTTCTGTGCGTAAAACAAGCAAATACGCACGATCTCGCACAAATAACTATTATTTTCGCTTGTCACTTTATATTGTGTCCAGTGTAAGGACAAAATAATATTGAGAGAAAAAAATTAATTTGTAGTTGATTTTGCTTGTAGAATTCTCAGAAATTACTGTTACTATGAGATGTCATGCGTCGAATAACTTGCCTGTTTCCCGCAGCCGAGTTTGATGCCGTGTACCATGTCCTGGCTTGGGAAGAGGAGAAAGGGTATAAGATCGTCGGTGGATGTGTGCCATTACTGAATTACAACCGTAAGTACCTTATCATGCAAACTATTTCGTTCATATAATCAGTGACCAATCCCAAATAAAAATTCGTTCATTTTCAATCAATCACGGCTGTCTGCTACTACAATACTGTCTATTGTAATGTCACAAGAGGTCTGAGATTTGCACATAAATCCACGAGCGAAGCGAGTGGATTTATTTGAGAAATCTCAGACCTCGAGTGACATTTATTAGGACTATTTCGTGAATAAAATAAAAGTGTAACCCCTAAAATTCGCTCACAAAATGTTAATAATTGTATATTTATGAATACTTAACCTATTCAGACATCGTGAAGTCGAAATAGATGAATAACGATTACTGCAACAAAGAAATTGAATGTTATTCAGTAATGCCAATTGAGAAAAGCGAAATAAAGTTAAAAAATGTTAATTACATGTACTGCGCTTTTCTCTTGTTATTATAACAGAAATACGATCTCATTATCTGCTGAAATCACAATTTAAAACATTTTATAGCATAATGACAAATAACATGATTAATACATTAATTAAATGAACGAAGGGGTGTAATTTTATTTAGATACAATGGACCTGGAATTAGAAGATGAAGATGTAGACTTGGAAGTAGGATTTCGCACTTTATTTAGTACAATGGATTCATACTCATCGATTTACGTGGAAACAGTTGGCGACAATGACTAAACAAAAGAACGACCACGCGATAAATTGACAGCGATAAATCGAGCTGCAGAAATTATCGCAATGTGATTTGTTGGAATTCAGAATTTCATTACACTTCATTGGCCGAAAATGGGATGACGTTGTATAAACGAAATAATCGAAATAGGCCTAATCTTGTCACACCTGATTTGCAATTCTTCCTGGTTATCACGGGGGACATTTTTAGAAAACAGTGATTGCTCATTCTCTCTGATTAAATTGACGGGGAATATCATAACCTCATTATAAACAACCAATCATCATCATCGTCATCAAATACTTTTAATTCTAAAGAATGCCAATTCCATAATTATATTTTCAAATAAAATACATGAATGTGTATTAAGATCCAAATACAGGGTCTTTAAAAAGAGTGTCGCTTATTTTTACAGGAGGTAGTATTGGTCGAAACTAGAAAAAAAGTTCTTATAAATTTTTGTCCCGAAACAAATATCTATTGAGATATGGGCCATGCTGTATTATGGCCTACGATACCCACCGATCGGTTATAGAAGGTGCTCTATGTGGTTACCACGCATTGTTACACGTGCTTCAGTCCTTCTCAGTGAATCACGAATTCTTGCGACCACACCTGGTTGTTGTCGGATTTGCTCACATGCATTGAATCATCCCTCCATACTCTTCCCAATTCACTGTTCCCAATCCTCTTTTCCCACGTTTAATATTTCCCAATTCGTATTTTTCTCAAAACATTTTACCAACATCCATTTTTCCCAATAACCTCGTTTCCTTTCTTCGATTGTTTTCTTATTTATTGGCTGTAACTATAGTTACAAGTTCTATTTCGGATAACAAAACGGATGGATGGACTCCAAATTATTGTGTTATCAAGAAGTTGGAAGAAATTATTGTTGCATGGGTTGGTATGTCACAGAAGAAATACTAAAATCATGAAGATTATTGGTTATGTATCCGGAAAAATGAATGCAGGGGCACTGCCGTTGCTCAAGGCTCACAAAATTCCATCAATGTTTTGAAGGAAGGAGCTCATGTCCGTCCGCCAAGCCAGGAAATTGTACAGGAGTGGCAAAAAAACCGGACCGACCCTTGTAGCTCATTTCAGAGCCTTGTTCACTCCAGAGCACGATAGACTGGTAACTAAGACTTTCATGGTTCGAATCCTACCAGGGAAGGAAACTTTTTTTGTTCCTTATTCAAATTTATTCCCAATACTTTTCGATTGCAGCGATATTTTACCATTTAATTAACTTATTATTCCCAGAACATGAATTTTATCAGCAATCGGATTGTCGGACTCTTTACGTAGATTACACTATAAGCACAGTCTATTATATACAGTCGCGAAGCTTGAGGTGATTTTTTTGCAAATCTCGTGATAAAGCGCTCCAAGCGGTTAGCAACTAGAAACAATAGACTGTCCACGGTCGACTTTGGACTGTGTCGTATTTCCATCGAGTGATAGCTCGTTGCGTATTTCACATTGATGCTTGTGAAATGTTCGTTATTGGTTGTAATGAAAATGTTAATGGCTAAAATACAATAATTGGAATAATAATATTTTACTAGAGACGTAGAAAAATTAAGTTAGTTTTAATGAAATTTATTGATCACGTTTTATTTTCAATTCTGGTGGGATTATTATTCTACTTTTTTTTTTTCAAAGGATATGTTTTTAATTATAGCTGTTAATTTTGTTGTTATTTTTATTTGTTACTTTACTAGAGACGTAGAAAAAGTCTGTTACAATAAAATTTATTGATCACGTTTTATTTCCAATTCTGGTGTGATTATTATTGCTTAACCTCAACTACGTAAGCCTACACTACAAGTACCGGTACACGTAAGTTAATCCATTAATTCATATTTCCATTATTATTGTTGTAAAGGGAAATGCAAATAATATTTATTGGTTTCATAGTTAATTATCGCTATAATCTTGAATGAGTGAAGCGATTATAGTAAATTTCAGTTCGTTTTGCACAAACAAAAATAATATTAACCTATTTCTTGCAGGTATTTTCGAGTTTATGGTGGAATTTAATATAATTCATTAAAATAATAAATTAACTTTATGCATTGTAATATTTCAATAATGGAAGGAAGGTGTTAATTTTTCCAAAAGAACACAACGAAAGTGTAACATATTTTGTCATCTACTAGGAGAGAGATCTGCGATGATGAGGCGATAGTAGCGATCCTAGTGGTGGGCAACTACCCATGTTTGCATTTTTACTACATATTGAGCGTCGCGACTGTATATAGTAGACTGTGCTATAAGTTATAATTTTATTTCACAGCCTTGATATGGATCTCGTACAGACATTATCCCCCATCTGAAGAAAGTCTGGAAGCCTCTAAAGTCGCCCTCAAGAAGACGGGTCTCAAACTGGAGGACTTCGACATCAACTGCGATTCCGACGGACGTCACATTTAAGGGTTGTCTGCGAATGTGATGCAAAACTAATAAAGTACAATCTATATACTATACTGTATCCTATAGGTCTATACTTGGAGGATATTCCTCAATTCTGAGGTTTCTTCCAACCAGATATTAACTCGTATAATAATAAACTTTAAACATTCCACCTTATGCCAGAGATGTACTGTGTTACAGTCCAAGTGTGTCTTTTAATTGAACTAGGTTAACTGTCCCTATCATCTGCATCTTCCTTGCCACCCCGAATTTCTTCACTGATTAATGAAGACCTGTCTTTCAATGGGGCTAAGCGCAAAAAACAACTTTATGAGGTATTGGTTAAAATCACACTGCAGAATGAGTTCATCGATGATAATGTAATATAACTTGAGACACAGATCCAAACATCGTCTAGGCTAGGGCCTGGCATGAGAGCGGCTCAGTCTAGTCGGACAGAGCTGCTCTCGCTCCGCAAGGCACTTCAATTCCAAGCCAGAGCAGAACGCTCACGCAGTGGCGGACTCGCATTACAGCTACCTTCCCTGCATTAATGTAACAAGAGCCACGGTTGTTCTAGTAATTCAGTCTATCAGTACATAATAGTTTGTAAGGATATTACATCAATCCATTGTACATTACAGAATTTATAACACTCTTATTAATTTAATGAAATAAACTTCGCCCTATGCACACACACAAATCATTACGCTTGTTTACATAACCCATACGCACATACTGCAACCTCCTCACCACGGTTCTACGAGACAGGCGTATGGCTTCCACTTCCCCTACTTGCTGTGGACAGAGTTCATCTGCCAATATAATTCAACATCGCTTGATGAATTCACCTTCGTTGAATGTTTTCAATTCCTTTGCAATTTCGTGGCAAATTTTGTAGCTAATTCTCATAGCTGATTCACTAAGTGCATTATTGTCATCCTGTTAATATATATATATATATATATATATATATATATATATAATTTGAACTGGTAATGGAAATTACGGGAAAACGGCTGAACGGATTTTAATGAGTGACCCCTCATTTTCATGCCTGGAATCCAAAGTTTTTCGGAAAAGTAGTAGTTTTCAGTGAAATGTCAATTTTCCTACATAATTTTCCTATTTTCCAAAATCCATCTGTTGTCAGTTTTGAGAACTAATTTTATTCAATCACGACCGACTTGATTGAATTTCAGAACAAAACACACACTACAATAAACAATAGGCTATTACACGAAGGCCGTGACCTGCAGGATTGCCGACATATTTAGAGCTCAATTCAATTTGAAACAGAGCTTCCGGGCTAAGATGCCGTGGTCTACTGGTGCTGACGTTACCAGACGTTTCGTCTACTTCTACGGCAGACATCTTCAGTGGTTAGGTATCCTCGCGAAACGTCTGGTAACGTCAGCACCAGTAGACCACGGCATCTTAGCCCGGAAGCTCTGTTTCAACTAGACACCGGCCGTGAAAGCCTGCATGCTAAGATCAATTCAATTTGTTATTAAAACCTGATTCTGCAGTGTATAATTTTCTGAATACAGCTATGTATTGGATATTCAAATCTACGAAACTTGAGGTGGTTTGATGACATTATTACCGTTAGAAATTAAATATTATTATAGTTAATATCATGATGAATTTATTTTTTCATTAATTGTACATAATATTGATGCTATATTGATGACATGAAAGTGAAACGTTTTGAGGTTATGTAAGTAAATGTAGAGAATATCTTAATTTAGATCTTCATTTCTATAATTTATTGAGTGGCTGCTATATATAACTACAAAACTTAAGTAAGATAATAATATTGTTATTAAAAATCAAATATGTTTATACTTATTAACCCAGTGGGGTTGGGTCTCTTTCATATACTTAATGGTGGTGTAGTGTAGATATTGATATGTGTCATTGTCTTCAGCATTGGCTCGAGAGAGCGCAAAAATTACAGTTCCTCAGGAAAGATCAAAAGGTATTACTTACTGATAAAATAAGAGGCCTAGAAAATTTTGTAGTCTCCAGATAATTTCAGCAGGATCTCTTAGTAGGATAAAATGATTTTACGCTCTACATTTCAAGTTCTACATGCAGCAGCTATACGAAAATGCTATTGTTCGAAAGCTTAGCAAAACCTGACATTTTTTTTAACTTTTGCCTACAATCCACAATGACCTGAAATAGCTACTGCTATCGTCCTGACATTGATACTTGCGTTTTCGCGTTGAAACTCAAAAACTGAAGTTGGATAGGTTCAAGAAAAAGTATCTGGCCTAAAAAAATCCACTCAGAGGGAGTATGTTTCATTATTATAGAAGCAAATAACTATCAAAAAGACAAGTATTCTTCATTGAAAATAAATCTGAAAAATGTTTATTTGAACGTCTAACGAACTTAGTTAGCAGCAGCATTTGCTGCACAAGCCACTAGTATAATATAATATTAGGTAATACATTATGCAACGAGCCTAAAATGAAGATAATTAAGAAGCGAGTATGGATATTTATGAAACGAGCGCAAGCGACTTCAGAAAATGTGGATTCGGGAATAAATGGCTCAGGAGTTTTATTTGAATTTCGTCCCGATCGTTTCCATTTGGCCTCTGTACATTTGGTAGTTGCCTAAAATAGTTTTTCCATCTGTTCAAGGTGGAATGAGAGTCTGCAAGCAAGTCACAATTCTCATCCTTGATCACGTTTACCCTTGCCTGATATTCTTCCTCAAATTTCTTTATGCCCTTATATAAATCTCTAATGTTTTTATTCTTACTATTTGTCTCTACCTCATTGTAATGACTAATGGCATAACTAATGTTTATAATTTTTAGGCATTTCCTTCTATAAAACATTAATATAATTGAGTTACTTTTACGTAACAGGTTTCGAATTCGTTATAACGGTAGACATTGGCAATGGAAGTAAATGAATAAAAAATAATTTTGATCACAAACATCACATAGTTAAAAACTTCTATTGTTTGATCTATGCTTTTAAAATTCATAAAATTGCAAATATAGAGTCCTGCGAATGAGTACTGCAACTCGTGTTCATATAGGCCTAGGCTTGCCAACCGTCCCGTATTTCCCGGGACAATCCCGATTTCGACCAAGTCCCGAATCAAAATGTCCCGATTTCATGGAATATTAGACATTTACAGATGATTTTCGTTCCTATAATATTGTTGGATTTAGTTTGGCTCACATAGTCTCATACAGCCATGCTTCCAATATGTGACGAAATGGAGAAATGGTTCTAGTAGAGTAAGGGAGGGGATTGTCGGATATGTCTGGTTATGTCGGATAATCTCGGATAACATATTTCTTTTCCATCGAATGGTGCAATCTGATGTGAAAATAATGCATTACGTTCTCTACAAGTAGACGAACATCTGCATGAATAGCCATTACAGTTGAGTGCTTCACTGTGTGTGAATAGCGTGTTTTCAACGTGACTGCAAAAAAAAACTTTTTGAGGGTAAGTAATGTGATTTATTCGTTAAAAGTTATTCTTATATTTACGCAACATGGTATGCACTGTTTGATATACCATAGATAAGGCTTCTTAATTCTCTAATTGCAGAAATGCTATCGACAACATGCTTCATGCAGCTGGCTTGTTTTACTGTTTGTGAAGAGTCGGCCAATGTCGGATACTAGCCGAGGGCAATGTCGGATACTAGCCGAGGGCATTGTCGGCTGTCTTTCAATGCTGCTCGCTACATAAAAGCTGCCTTAAACCCATTTATATGTTTTGTATAACAAACCACTACATTTTTACTCATGAGTATTTTTAATTAATGTAAGTAATTAATTTTCTAATTAATCGAATATTATGAAGTAACGAATTGTTTCTTCTTCTGATATTTTTAGATGCCTAAAGTGAAAGAAAAAAAGAGATTCAGTCTAAAAAAATGGAAGTCTGAAGATATGGTAAATGCCATTGTCGCAGTACGGGAGAAAATAATGGGCTATCTTGCTGCTTCCAAAAGATTCAATGTACCTCGATCAACATTATTTGATTATGTACGATCCAACTCTGAACCCACCAAAGTCGTTAAATCGAAACTTGGAAGAAAACCAATACTCCCAGCTTCACTTGAAGAGAAGCTAGTTGACTATGTGTTAATGATGGAAAGAAAATATTTTGGATGAACCAGAAATGATGTTAAAAGTCTTGCATATCAGTTGGCTAAACAGAACACTATTGTAATAGTTTCTGATATGCAATATATTATTTTAAATGCATTATCATACCTCCTACATCATAATGTCTAATGTATCCGACATTAGCTTCCCATTCTCTCAGTGATGATATTATTTCTGTTTTGTCTTTGCAAGTTATACAGCAAATACATATTATGTAAATTACCTAATACTTATGTACAATCTGCAGGAACCCCAAGATGTTATTATAATACTAAGTAATTCCAGTTCTAAGTTTTTTCAATTATCTTTATTTTGAAACATCAAAATGGTATCTGACAATACCCTCCCTTACTCTACGAATGTTCAAGGCAGAAACTTAAATGTCGTTGATGTGTCAACAGAGTGACGGGTGCAGTGTTCATAATACACAAGTTAGAGCAGGTTTGATCACAGCCTATAGCAGGCATGTCAAAACCCTGCACATTGTGCAGTCGCGCACATTGTGCACTGGTCTCTGTGCAATGTGCAGTTCCTGTTTCCCTACGTGGAGGGAGTGAATCGGCTTGGAGAGGAACGCGACAGGGCTGTACAGTACCTATAGTAGCAGATCAGCTTTTGTTTCAGTAACACAGATCAGTACGGGTGCTCATTGAGCTGTGATTGTGAATGCGTTATGAATAATAAAGTGAGGAGTCCACAGATATAACGAAGAAGAGAAATCACGAATCATATAACATAACTGTTGTGATGTTTTCCTCAGCCAATAGTAATTATTTTAAAATGAAAGGCTTTCATCATATGTGGACCTAATAGTGATATGAAAAATTTAAATCATATTAGTAAAGTTCTCAAAATATGATATTCGCCTGCTCTTATTTCTTAATTAGTACTCTCACGTCAAGACAAACATTAAAATGATGTTGTTTTGGAGTCTGTATTAACACAGCCATCAATGATTAGACGACTTACAACTTTTATTTGATAAGCTGATAAGTGATGAGAATATAGTGTGGAATACATGTGAGGCTCATGAGGTTGTAAGGGAAGGAAGAAAGCAACTATTTGTAAGTACGGAAAAATTTTCTGGAAAAATAATACATAATGGCGAATTTTCCACCTCACGTTACTATATTATCTTAATACACTTACATTAACAAATATTTAAACCTGGCATAAAGAAAATGTCCTCGCTTCACAGCTTGTGAAGTACTCTTTTAACTCAATTCAGTAACGCTCCCAACTTGCTAATACTTCCTCTCAACGTTTTCCAAATAAACTGTATATAAATTTAAATTCAAGCTTAATTTATCTAATTTATTAATAATAATGTGAATTTATATTAATATACAGCAAGGAAATGATTCCAGTGTAAAAGCCTCACAATAACCTATTGCATGTATGTAATTGGGAGTGAAATATTTTCTTTCTTAGCATTTGTGCACCAATGGTCCCAATAATGCTTGAGGAAGAGTATTACTTTGAAATAATCAGTACTTACTACGTAAAATGAAATATTGTGTTCGTTTTTGTTGTTTCGAAATTACTGCAATATTTATATTTTCTTCAAATACTGTATACAAATGATGTAATTAATTGATGATTCTTTACAAACAACTGCATTGTGAATTGTAACTGAGTAAGTCTATTGTTTCTTGTGTTACAATTATTGTTAAGTATAGACACTGAAAATAATAGTGTTTTTTCCTTCTCTAAGTATGTTTATAATGTCCAAATGTTAATTTAATTGAACACTAGAAGCGCAGAATAGATTCTTGTACATCCCTCCCGCTAAGAACTGGTAAGAGCAACACGTGAATGACGCAATCTGCACAGACCGGCGGCGTTCCGCGCACATACACTGCACTTTCAGTGTCTGATTTTCGACATGCCTGATCTAAACGTAACCATCCCATCCCAGTGGGGTAAGTGTACGAATAACAATGTTACATGAATTTCACGGAATATGTAGTTTTAAATGTTTATGTTGTTGTTGTTGTTTTCTAATGCCAGGCGTTTGACAATAAAGTCATTTGACCTCTTGCACTTCAATATTTTTCAAAGATATTATCATGACCAGCCACTGAAGCACAGATTTTGAGGTGTTCCGAATCCATTTCTTGGTTTGAGTTGCACAATGGACAGTTAGGGGACAGATATATTCCAATTCTATGCAGGTGTTTGGCCAAACAATCATGGCCTGTTGCCAATCTAAATGCAGCTACAGACGATTTTCGTGGTAAATCGGGAATTAACTGTGGATTTTGATGCAGAGAGTTCCATTATTTCCCTTGGGATTGTGTTATCAAATTTTGTTTGTTGAAGTCTAAGTATGTAGATTTAATAAATCTCTTCACAGAGTAATACGTAGATTTAGTAACAGGTCTGTAAGTAGCAGTGTTGCCCTTCTTTGCCAAAGCATCCTCATTCTCGTTTCCCAGGATTCCACAATGGGATGGTATCCATTGGAATACAATTCTTTTATTGAGTGATATTAATTGAGAGCAGAGGCGGCTCCTCAGGGCAGGCAGGGTAGGCTAAGCCTACCTCAACACATTTAGAAAAACCTAAATGTGTATATTTATTAACTACCCCAACACATTTGGAAAACCTTATATAATTATATACTCTTGTCTAGGTGCTTAGAAATTCTTCAATTAACTATGAATGGGATTTTTTGAGGGTTAGTTGGACGTTGCTTACTACTGGCAGTTCGATTTATGCGACAAGAATACACTGGACAGATCACGATGCGTCAGAAGGTAGGCAGAAGCGAAGTTAGCCGACCTTCCACGTAACTTCAAAGCTGGCCCTGGAGTAAGCATTAAAAGAGATCGCTATTCTAAATGCTTTCTTAGCGCATGCGTTCTATGCTTAAGCCAGCGCGCTGGAATTCTGCCTGCCCTAACGAGAACCCACGAGCATTATCGAACACCTACGATTTGCGAAATTTCTGTTTGAAAGTTTCACGAGTTGGAACGTAGATTGTTACGAGTAGTATAACAGTTTGTAAACAGTGTGTTTTAAAAGATGTTTTTCTTTTTAAACAGTGTATTTTAGAAAATGTGATTTTTGCAAGTACGTACTGTATATTACTGTTATATTTGGTGATTTATAATTAATGTAAGTGATAACAATAATATTATATTATGACTGATATAAGTAAACTGTTACGTTGTCCGTTTTCGCGTCGTAATGACATTGAAAAGAGAAGTATTTTGGACAATGGACGACCCACTCCTGCATTAAGCTCTGTTGTTCATGAAGTCAGTGCTAAAGGTGCAAGATTTAATCCTTCATGGTATGAAACACTACGAAATGGAAATATAAAAATTGGAGATTTATCTTTCGAAAGGGTGGAAAAATTCAAATATCTTCGAGAAACAGTAACAAATATAAATGATACTCGGGAGGAAATTAAACGCAGAATAAATATGGGAAATGCCTGTTATTATTCGATTGAGAAGCTTTTGTCATCTAGTCTGCTGTCAAAAAATCTGAAAGTTAGAATTTATAAAACAGTTATATTACCGGTTGTTCTGTATGGTTGTATAACTTGGACTCTCACTTTGAGAGAGGAACATAGGTTAAGGGTGTTTGAGAATAAGGTTCTTAGGAAAATATTTGGGGCTAAGAGGGATGAAGTTACAGGAGAATGGAGAAAGTTACATAACGCAGAACTACACGCATTGTATTCTTCACCTGACATAATTAGAAACATTAAATCCAGACTTTGAAATGGGCAGGGCATGTAGCACGTATGGGCGAATCCAGAAATGCATATAATGTGTTAGTTGGGAGGCCGGAGGAAAAAAGACATTTGGGGAGGTCGAGACGTAGATGGGAGGATAATATTAAAATGGATTTTAGGGAGGTGGGATATGATGATAGAGACTGGATTAATCTTGCACAGTGTATGGACCGATGGCGGGCTTACGTGAGGGCGGCAATAAACCTGCGGATTCTTTAAAAGCCATTTGTAAGTAAGTATGGTATGAAACACATAAATGGCTAACAGGAAGTGAAGTTAAAGCTAAGCTATAGGTGGTCACGTTTGTTATTGTAATCTAAAGAAGGTACTTGGAATCAGATCATATTTGTAACTCGGTAAGTCTAAAGAGACTTGAAAAGAATTTGAATCCAATTTCGGAAATGTTGTCTGAACAACAAGGGTTGCAAGACAACAGTATAACAATAAACTGGAAAAAACCGACAAATTATGAGACGGCTCATTGATGTAACAGTATTGTTATGTAAGCAAGAGTTAAGTTTTCGGGGGGCATGATGAAAGCGAGCTGCCATTGAATCGCGGGAATTGCATAAAAATGTTCTGTAAATTTTGACTACGAGCCGCCACTGATTGAGAGAGCATTTTAGTTATTTCTGCTGTTTGAGATGAAGGTGTGTGTTTAGAGACTATTGATAGAATAGCTGCTTTGGAGTCTGACAATATAACTGCATTTTTAAATTTACTGATGTGGCATAGAAGATTCCTGAGACTTTCACTTATTGCAATGATTTCTCCATCAAAACTTGTTGTTCCATACCCAAGAGATCTATAAAGTGAGAAGAGACAGCACGTAACACCTGCACCGGCACCTTGTTCTCTGGAGATCAAGGATCCGTCAGTGTATAAATGAAGCCAGTTTTGTGGAGGGTATCTAATATTAATTGTCTCGAAAGACAATTGTTTTAGTATTTCAGTGTTTACTTCTGATTTCAGTATTTCTTCTGTTAAATTTAGATTATATTCCATATTTAATAGAGTTAAAGGGTTTGGTTTAATTTGTAGGTTTTCTTTTAAATTCGGGATATTGATTTTCTGTTTTAATTCTTGAACAATGGATATGAAACTTTTTTGAGTTTTCAATCTACAGAGAGGACTGTATGAATGCCAATTGTTTCCTGGTAATCTAATAAGTTTTTCATATTGAATGAGTGCTTTTTCTTCTATTGTCATTTTGATGCTGTTAATATTAGTGAGGAATCTCATAGAATCTATTGGAGTTGTTTTGATTCCACCAGTAATGAGTCTGAGAGCTTGGTTTTGAAAATATTCTATTTCGTTCATGAAAGGTGAAGTAATTAAAATTTCTCCGCGGTATGTCAGCACTGGCTGTATAAACATTTTGTATGTAGTGTTCAAAGTATTCCTAGAGCATCCCCATTTCTTTCCTGCTAGTCTTTTTAGAAGGGAGAATCTTCTACGAGCTTTTTCAGAAATGTATTTCAAATGGTTCCTCCATGTTAACTTACTATCGAAAATAACTCCAAGACATTTGGATTCATAGGTCCTAGGAAGGTTTTGGCCATTGTATTGGATATTGAATTCTCTTTCTTTTTTACCAAGTGAAAATATTTGGTACTTACTTTTGCTTAAATTGAGTGTCATCAAATTCGATGTATTCCATTCATGTAGTTGATTTAGAGCTTTAAGAGCAGAATTTTGAATTTTGTCTCTATGTCTGTAAGATCCGTAAGTCCACAAGTTTATGTAAGTAACATCCAGGTGTATGTAAATTAATTTTATTCATGTCACTGTGTTCGTGTTTAACTCATCAAACATGATGAATTTAGTTTTATTGATATATTTTGAATTTTAATGTAATTTCAACGGTTAGTTTAACAATATATGAGGTGTACGAACAACACTGTTATACTGTATACTGCATGTGAGCATCTTAATAATCTCAATTGCATACTTCAATTGAAATATAAAAACATAACTGATGTTTTTATCTGTAAAGGGATTCCAATATTGTTCACTCGTGTGATAAGATAATATATTATTTAGCGATTTTAACAAAATAGTGAAGCTCTTTTAATAGCAGTAGGTATTTCCATAAATTTAAAGTGTCTAGGAATGCCTTTACAGCTAAAAAACATCAGTTATAGGCCATTTTTATATTTCCATTGAAGTATAAAACTGAGATGATTAAGATGCTCACATATTTCAGTAAGGAATCTGAGGACGCTTATGGAATCCTCATTTTCTGGTTACAGAAGAGAGATTTCCTAAAATAAATGGATATACAGACGAAAAAAATTAGAATATATTATTAATTAATTATGCACCTATTAAAGTATATTTTACTACATAAAATCATCATACATTATCTCTTCATTCTTTAACAAACAATCACTTTCTTATTCCTTTTTAAAACTACATTTACATGAAGATCTTAAAATCTGGATAGAGCAGCATAATGGTACAATAATTATACTAGTCGTGGCATGTTCCGACACTGAGGCTTGTTGTTGACATTCGAACACGACCAAATACCAGTAGCTACTTCGCACGCTGGCTAAGTAAAGGCAGGTTCACGTCAAAATCTCAAGGACGCGAATGAAAGCTGAACATCACTGATAACAAAATAAACTGCAGATTTAATTGCATACTTTTCTGCATAACTCGCTCTACATATAGACTGTCTTTGCACGGAACACGCTCTACTGAAATTACGTGTACCTCTTTTTAATTTATTTTGTCCTTGACTGGTTTTGTCCTGTGATTTTTTTCAGACAATGTGACAAGATACTGAAGCCGTATAAGAAGGCCTACCAGCTGCAAGTGGAGCCACTTCTCGCCTGGCAAGATAACCTCAGAACTCACACGTGAGTAGGACTTGAACATAACTACTATAAGCCAAAGTTAAAGTGATTTTTATAGTATTGAATTATTAAAGTTTTGTTTTATTAATTTTGTGAGTTTAGCATGGAACTGTTGCAATTCAATATAATCTATACTAATAATAAATCTGTAGCCAACATTTTTCTTGTAATTTTCGATTTTCCAAAAATAATTGGTCCTAACATATATAATTAACCACCCTGAAACCGAAAATAGCTTTTTTGAAATTTTTGGTTCTATGTCTGTCTGTCTGTCTGTATGTTTGTTACCTTTTCACGCGATAATGGCTGAACGGATTTCGATGAAAATTGGCATAAGAATTAAGTTCGTTGTAACTTAGATTTTAGGCTATATGGCATTCAAAATACACTATTTAAAAGGGGGATTATAAGGGGGCCTGAATTAAATAAATCGAAATATCTCGCTTATTATTGAGTTTTGTGAAAAATGTTACATAACAAAAGTTTCTTTAAAAATAATTTTCGATAAGTTTTATTCCTTCAAACATTTTGATAGGACTGATATTTAATGAGATAAATGAGTTTTAAAATTAAAATAACTGCCATCTAAGGCGGTGTATTGAAATAAAAAACAAATGACTTCGTCTATAAGGGGCCTTGGACAGAACAATTGAAAGTTATGAAACATAGCCTACAGACAATGTTTCTGTGTTTGTATGAAGTAATATCGGAAGTTAAATTAACCGATTTGTATAATTAATTATTATTTCATCATTGGAAAGTGTAGTTTCTCTGGATGGACATAATGCTATAATGTTATTACAGTAACTTGTGAGTGAATTGAGGACAGGTAAGATTAAAATAGCTTCTTATGCACAGAAAACTTGATAGGTTATTCTGTATATTCATTTCCTGTATTTCTTAAAATAATGTTTATGAACATATTCATTTTTATCTCAGAGAATTAACGAACAACGAGAGTGTATTGATTTAGTATGCAGTAATAGTAATGTCCTATTTTAATTATGTAATTACTTCATATTTATTTCTAACGGGTGCAGCGGAGCGCACGGGTACGGCTAGTACTGAAATAGAACATTAGAGGAGAAGGTCCCCGGTTTTAACTTGTACTTGCTATTTGGGAAAAGGAAATTGTACCAGAACAATGGAAGGAGTCCATAATTGTACCTATTTTTAAAAAGGGGGACAAAACCAACTGTGGTAACTTTCGAGGAATATCACTTTTGTTGACGTCGTACAAAATTTTGTCCAATATTCTTTTGAGAAGATTAACTCCGTACGTATATGAAATTATTGGGGATCATCAGTGCGGTTTTCGGCGTACTAGATCGACTATTGATCAGATTTTTTTGTATTCGACAGATAATGGAGAAAAAATGGGAGTATAAGGGTACAGTACATCAGTTATTCATAGATTTAAAAAAGGCATATGACTCTGTTAAGAGGGAAGTATTATATGATATTCTTATTGAATTTGGTATTCCCAAGAAACTAGTTCGATTAATTAAAATGTGTCTCAGTGAAACATACAGCAGAGTCCGTATAGGTCAGTTTCTATCTGATGCTTTTCCAATTCACTGCGGGCTAAAGCAGGGAGATGCACTATCACCTTTACTTTCTAACTTCGCTCTAGAATATGCCATTAGGAAAGTTCAGGATAACAGGCAGGGTTTGGAATTCAACGAGTTACATCAGCTTCTTGTCTATGCGGATGACGTGAATATGTTAGGAGAAAATACACAAACGATTAGGGAAAACACGGAAATTTTACTTGAAGCAGGTAAAGCGATCGGTTTGGAAGTAAAACCCGAAAAAACAAAGTATATGATTATGTCTCGTGACCAGAATATTGTACGAAATGGAAATATAAAAATTGGAGATTTATCCTTCGAAGAGGTGGAAAAATTCAAATATCTTGGAGCAACAGTAACAAATATAAATGACACTCGGGAGGAAATTAAACGCAGAATAAATATGGGAAATGCGTGTTATTATTCGGTTGAGAAGCTCTTATCATCCAGTCTGCTGTCAAAAAATCTGAAAATTAGAATTTATAAAACAGTTATATTACCGGTTCTTCTGTATGGTTGTGAAACTTGGGCTCTCAGTCTGAGAGAGGAACATAGGTTAAGGATGTTTGAGAATAAGGTGCTTAGGAAAATATTTGGGGCTAAGCGGGATGAAGTTACAGGGGAATGGAGAAAGTTACACAACACAGAACTGCACGCATTGTATTCTTCACCTGACATAATTAGGAACATTAAATCCAGACGTTTGAGATGGGCAGGGCATGTAGCACGTATGGGCGAATCCAGAAATGTATATAGAGTGTTAGTTGGGAGACCGGAGGGAAAAAGACCTTTAGGGAGGCCGAGACGTAGATGGGAGGATAATATTAAAATGGATTTGAGGGAGGTGGGGTATGATGATAGAGACAGGATTAATCTTGCACAGGATAGGGGCCGATGGCGGGCTTATGTGAGGGCGGCAATGAACCTTCGGGTTTCCTTAAAAGCCATTTGTAAGTAAGTAAGTAAGAACATTAGAGGAACATCGTTTCAAACAGTATTAAGTCCACCAGTGGACAAAATTGAGTTTGATACATTTTCGTATAATTTTCTACTTGATCGTCCATGCTTTGAAGTCTGATCGTTTCAAATCGTATTTGTAAAGAGTGAAATGCTTAAAAGTGGCCTTTATTTTAGATAATTTGGATAAATTTGGCAATAGGTATGTAGATATTTTACTTGAACATGGATTTTTACAATATTTAAAATCAGCCACCCGCATATCAAAACAGTCTGTCTCGTATCTTGATCATATATTTTTCAAATCCAACAATAATTGGAAATTTAAAACTGGTGTTTATTGCAGTTCAATTACTGATAATTTTCTTGAATTCGGAATTTTAAGTACATTTAAAATACAACATAATAATTCAGAAACTAATAGAGATACTCCTCACTTAAAATTTCATATTGACTTTGACACTTTAATGTCCGACATGAACAAACAAAACTGGAAAAATATTTACACATGTCAAGATGCTGATTTAGCTTTTAATATATTTCATGAACAATTAAATTGTCATATTAATAATAGTAATATACGTTACAAGAGCAGTATGTTGATGTTTTCATGGTCGAGGAAAAGATTGAAAAAGCGAAACGTAGTTAATTACCGCTCGTGTATCGTACATTATTTTGTGCGAAGATCGTTTATTACATACCTGAAAGACGAATTTCTAATTAGTTGCAATGAAATCTCCATGTTGGTTTCTGTTTAATGACGCCAACTTCGGAACACCAAAATATCTTTCTTCAACATTGTTGCTGTAAAATGTTTTCTGTGTTTACTGTACTTCAGCAGGCCGTGTCTTTTTTTTCCCCCAGTCTATAAATGCGAACTTCAAACAAACGGTAAGGTTATGTAATGATTTATTTTTCCTTTTAATATTTTAACAATATTATTTATATAACATATTGCAGTAATAACATCGGCATCTGGAATCTCGTTGATTTTTTCACGGCTTCCTTAATGTTACTTGTATCAGGAATGCAATAAGTTTCGTGGAGTAGTAGACTTTACTTAATTTTTGCAAATATTTAAAAACAATAATTAACATTGCAATTTAGGTGAAATTGCAGCGGTAAGTTTCCAATTTATAATTATTACTATGTTAAACGTCTCTAAAAATAATATGTTAAAAGCCTAAAGCAGTAAAATGAATGTCGCGCTTAAGCGGTAAGAAGAGGGAAATTGTTATGTGTGTTAGGTTGGGAATACTGAATGTGGTATTTCACACTTACCGCGTATTGGTTCTGTGCGGAAAATAAGCAAATACGCACGATCTCGCACAAATGTAAATTACAGTCCTCACAAAAAGTTTCTAATGAATTAAAAAAATAAATTATTATTGGTTTAATTCGTTCTATTCATAAAAGAGATAAATTAGCGAATAAGGTTATAGAGCAGGCATTTAATAGTACATTATTAATTAAATACAAAAATTATGGAAATATCTTAACTACTCTTAGCAGAACTGAAAAACTAAGTATTATGAAAAAAAGTTTATAAACAACCAACATGATCCGAAAAAAAGTTAGAAAAATAGTGAATGAAGCTACAAACACTATTTCCACTTAACATTCTACAGCAATAGAAATCATTAACTCAAATAGTGTATCAGTTTTCAATCAAGTTTTGCTACTGATATTATCACCGTCTTCTGTGGCCGAATTAACAAAACTACAGTACTGTAATTATGTTTAGGAAATAGTGTTGTCACTTCAGACCAATATACTGTAGTTTTGTTATTTCGGCCACAGAAGACGGTGATATTATGTTAGTCATACAGAGAATGAAATTCATGACCGTAAAAATGCCGCTTGAAAGCAACATCATATCAGTAACATTTTTGTTCCTGAGAAAAAAATTAAATTTTATTTAACTAGCTAGCTAGCTAGTGAGTAAAAATTAAAATTATAAAACAAAAATGTTTCTAGCCACTACCGTAAGAGCCAGGCTCATGTACGGTGTGGTCTTAGTCAATAATATAACATAAAATTTGATTTGTTATATTGAATTATTTCAACGTAACAATTGCTTGTTTGTTAAAATGTGTATATGATAACGTTATGCAAATTGTGTTATTTTGTTTT
>NC_091133.1:118925705-119015705 GCF_040183065.1 Periplaneta americana
CACTCACTATCTCTCGTGCAGTCCGGATTTGTGCTAAACAGGCCTCGCACTTGGCACGTCGCATGCGTCGGTTTAGAAAAACCAAGGCTTAACTCGATTATTTTCAGATAATGCAGAAACTAAAGCAGAAAAGAAACCAAACTTGGGCTCTTTAACTAAACATGATTTCTATGATCATATCTCAGAAAATGTATTGGCCATTTCATATCGTTGAATTACTTCGTGTGTTAAAACCCACAACAGATTAACTCAATTATTCTCAGTTAATACCGAGTGGACCTCTCGAACTTCCCTGATGTCAGTCGCTAAAAATTAAAATAAAAAATGCCAGAATTACTGCTGGCTCTGTATTTAACCACTCTGTGGCTACTTTCAGTTGCAGGCGAAATGAAGGGATTTCTATCAACGCTTCTGGTCTGTTTCGTTGCCTATTCGGCCACGGCTGCCCCAGAATGTGACTTGGGGAAGCAGGTTATCGATAAAGTGGACAACAGAGTAAGTACAGAAACAGGACTATTTGCTTGTACATATTATACAGGGACATCACTTTATTTTTACCAACATTTTTAACATTAACCTGGCTATACTCGGAAACAATGTTGCCCCCTTCCATTACAGGAGTTTGATGTTACTAGTGCAATATGTAAACAAATCATTTTACTAGGTATAGGAGGAGAGAAATGTAGTGTATCCATTTATGTTGTAGGGAAATACGATGTTACGATTTTCAGTTTGATCATCACTTTTACGGAATTTATCAAAATACAGTAGAGTAGTAACTTTTTTTTTTTTTTTTTTTTCCAAAAACTCAACTTTTCAGGCGGCTATGTTCGTTATGTAATGTCTACTTTATTTAGCATATTAATTATTGATGTTAACATACAATATAGAGAGTGAATTTAAATTGAGGGACTCATAAGTAAAGGGCTGTAAGTGCACTTGTTACTTTTGAGAAAATGGGGTTTACATATTTAAGCTTTCGTAAAACCGGTGAAATTTTTATTTAAATTTTAATGTGTGATGCGATTAAAATATCCCTTTGCCACTAAAATTTTAGATACTTTAGCTTACATTGGATACACTTAACTCATGTTATTACAAATGTCACTAGCATTCCTTTGCTTCTAGCCACCTCAATTAAAAATAAGCTAATCTAAATTTTTAAACAAGTTGCTGAGAATGGTTGTCGTTCGTTACAATGCAGGCTTCAATTCTTTACGCATATTATTAAAAACATTTTGAAGCATATTCTCTGAAATTTAATTTATCGTTTCTTCAATATAATTTTTAGTACGATATTATTAATATAGGTTCTTTCTTCTATAGAAAACGCAACCATATTTCTGAAACACACTATACACTGCAGTGTTTACTTCACTACTTCGAATGCAACAGCGGCCGTAAGTTTGTGTGTCTGACGGCACCAATGACATTAGTGAAGGGATGAGAGTGAAGTACATTCAGAAATGCAGGTACAATAAAAATGCAAGTAAAAATAAAATGATGTCCCTGTAAAACATGCACTTGTCATAGCTAAACATGCGGAGTGCGTCAGATTGGACATGTAAGGCTGAGTATCAACTTCGGAGAGTATTCTCCAAAATCATACCCGCTCTACTTGCTTTTTCGAAAGATGGAACATGAAAATATTCGCATGGAAAATGTTTGTAAGGAAATGGGTTAACAAAGCAACTACTATTAGGCCTACATCATAACAAAAGATATATGTCCATGTGTTGTAAAAACGTCAGCTCTATAGCTTCAGCAGATTTAGAGAAAACAGTTTAATATTCTGATGATAGGAAGTTGCGCACCAATATCACCTTAAAAACATAATGCGATAAGAGTTTTGTTATGTAATATTAGTTACAGTTAAACATATACCTAGGTAACTTTGCTTTGTACTATAATATTGCAACTTTTTATTCTGCTTTCACCACTACACACCCGGCAACAATGTGACTTTTATTCTTAATAATTCACCCTACAACAATGGGTATTCCACTCAACACAGCAACACAATAGTCGTTTTTGCACTCCTCACGACGACAATGGCAATACACGACGTGTATTATTGATAAGAACAACAATGTACTCCTAATTTCAATTAATGTTCACAATGCACTATGTGCAGAACAAAACTGTCAGTTTTCAGTTCCAGTTTGCTTGCCTTGGCTAGTTCTTCTAGCTCACTGTTCGAGTACACTACACATCGAACTCAGATCTTCCGGATGCATCGCTCTCGCCTGGACACTGCCACAGTTACGAACTCACTCAAGTTCACTGCACGTCGAACTCAGGTCCCCCTTGCTCGCTGCTGTCCAAGAAAAGACTTGAAGGCTGACTGACTCTTCTGTCGGCACTCACGGTGTTATTTATTAAACCGCATGTTCTTGAGTCTTCGATTCGCGTGGCTTTCAGAATCTCCGAGAGAAATCTGCTTCGAGATGCTTCCTTACTTTCTCCGCTCCGCACCGTAGTTCTCCTCCCCCTTGCTCCTCGGCTAGCGTCAGGAGTTCGTGTTTCCGTTTCCCCGCGCCTTCCTTCTCGCTAGTTGCGCGCGCAACTCCCTGACGCGACCAGAACAATCCAGAGGGATGCCACAATATTGTTTTGATTAGTTTATTGATTACTTTTATAAGGCTAAGATACCATCAATATCAATTCCAACTTACCATGTTATACTCAATCTCTTTCTTTAGAATATGACTTTCTTTATGAATGATGTTTCATTCACTTAGTATAGTATAGTATTGTACTAATATGGAATTTATGTGAATATTCGTTCTTAAATCTTTATTATGTTATGAACATTTAAAATACAACTGCAATATTAAGAAATTGGTGTTAGTACTTTTGTTTTACAGACAATAAATAAAATATGAAACAGAAAAAAGCCATATAAAAATAACGACATAAAATTTCATGTTACGTTTTGAAGTTTGTGCACCACTGTCTTCTTAATCCAACAGGCTGCTTATTCATATACAGGGACATCATTTTATTTTTACTTCAATTTTTATTGTACCTGAGTTTTTGAATATACTTGATTCCCACCCCCTCTACTAGTAAACTTCCAACCGTTCTCCACACAGAACCAAGCGTATACAGTCAAAGTCGCCTTACGGTTATAGTAAACACAAACAGCACTGAGTTAGTGAGTATAGGACGTTCCAGAATTATGTTCGCTTTCAATATTTAATTATATTTTCGCACAGAAACTGTCGTCCGTTTGCCTACGTTGCATCCCGGTTTCTCCACCCGCTTCTGCTGTAAAGGCTAGTGACTGGGCTGTCTTAGCTCTTTTCAGAAAACAATTTTTGTTAGGAATTGGACGTCCGTAATATTATACAACTGTTTAAAATAACTTAAATAAAAAGGCCTCGTTAATTAATTAACTGTCATGTGATTTCCTCCCTTTCCTCGTCCCTGCGACAAAACCACTTAGACGGACAGTAGTTAGCATGTCTGAGTAATTTTATCTTTTCGGATCGGGCAGAAATGAAGATTGAATTTACAGTACGTAAGGTACTCTTTTATAGAGTAGGTACAGAATTATTTCGAAATGAGTTAGTAGTACAAAGGACGAAACTGGTAATTGGAATTAGGTACAATAGTCTATAGTGCGATAATATGAAAAAAAGAACTGAAGCCTGTATCGAAATGAACGGCCACCATTTTCAAAATGTGTTTAAATATTTATATTATGATTATTTTTCAATTTAACTTCATTCTCTATATTATACGCTAATGTGCTGTAGACAGTATAATATACACTGCATAATGAATACGTCCGAATGGATAGCTCAGTTCTTGAGTAAAAACACTTATTGTTAATACTTTACTGTATTTTGATTAAAGAAAAACCTAATGAAAATTACCAAACTCAAAATCGCGATATTTACTACTTTACGTAAATGGATGAACTACTTTTCTTCCCTCCTATACCTAGTAAAGTGATTTGTTTGTATTTTACGTCAGTATCATCGAACTCCAGTCGTGGAAGGAGGTAGCAAACGGTGTTTCCGGTTTTCAACCATTAATCAAAAGGTATAACCAGGTTAATATTAGAAATGTTAGTAAAAATAAAAAGATGTCCCTATGTATAATTCTTCCGCCTTCCATATCTAGCACTTGATGCCCGCGCACGACGCCAAGGTCAGAAAAATGCGCTTGCTTTGACATCACTGTAATCTATGATATCAGTGAAATAGCAAAAACCCAATATTGAATCCAATTATAGTCAGTATAGCATGTAAAGTATCGATATCTCTTATGTCGATAGCATTACAACGTCCCTATCGAAAGCAGATTTTTACACTTCAAATTGCACTGAATCTGTCGGGAGTCGAAGTGACATGAAAATGAAGCCTGTCTATATGTCATCCTCATGTTCACAGATCATCAATGGTTGGTGGAAGGCGAAGTACATGTTGCCTAAGAGTTTCTCTGCGGCGGGTCGTTGCTGGGAGCTCGACTATCATCTGGCCGACAACGGAGTAGCCCAAGTTAATGCTAGTAACACATCACCAAAGTGAGTATCACACTATGCACGGAATGTTGAATGTAATTGAATCGGTCGGAGCTGAAAGTCATTAGTTTTTGCAACAAAAACATAATATCGAGAAGAAAACCAAGTAAATTTATGGAATGTTTATGTTGAGCTGTAGAATAATTTCCTAGTCTGTGCGTGCTACAATAGAAAGACAAATTCAGTGCATATTAAAAATTATTTAGAAAAATTGACGTAATGCGTTTTAGCTCCGTGGTTGCTACTTACACAACATAAAGGATTAGATTAGATTTAGATTTATTTAATAACTAGCCGTACCCGTGCGCTCCGCTGCACCCGTTAGAAATAAATATAAAGTAATTACGTAATGAAAATAAGACGTTTGATCCAGGGAAGATTCGTGTTTGATAGAAGGATAAATCGTTTAATATGTTACTTAATTTAAATTGTATTTAAATAATTAAAATGCGATCATTTGGTCCAGAGAACACTCAGAAGTTACTGTAATAACATTATAGCATTATGTCCATCTAGAGAAACTACACTTTCCAATGGTTAAATAATAATTAATTATACAAATAGGTTAATTTAGCTTCTGATATTACTTCATACAAACACAGAAACATCCTCTGTAAGCTATGTTTCATATCTTTCGATTGCTGTTGTCCAAGGCCCCTTATAGACGTAGTCATTTGTTTTTCATTTCATTACACCGCCTTAGATGGCATTGTACTTTAATTTTAAAACTCATTTATCTCATTAAATATTAGTCCTATCAAAATTTTGTAAAGAATAAAACTTATCGGAAATCATTTTTAAAGAAACCTTTGTTATGCAACATATTTAACAAAAATCAATAATAAGCGAGATATTTCGATTTATTTAATTCAGGCCCCCTTATAACCCCCATTTTAAATATATTTTGAATGTCATATAGCCTAAAATCTAAGTTACAACGAACTTAATTTATATTCCAATTTTCATATAAATCGGTTCAGCCATTATCGCGTGAAAAGGTAACAAACATCCAGACAGACAGACAGAAAGACAAAAATGTCAAAAAAGCGATTTTCGGTTTCAGGGTGGTTAATTATATATGTTAGGACCAATTATTTTTGGAAAATCGAAAATTAACAGTAAAATTTCGGCTACAGATATATTATTAGTATAGATAACATATACATAAAAACGTTACATTAAAGTACCCCCAAAAGAGCAAAGCTCGTGTTCGGGGACAGTTCCGTTACATAGATATACACACTTTGTACACAAAATACTTAAGAAAAAAGGTCACATAAATATGATAATAATAAAGTTAGTAATAATAATACTAGTAATAACTGAGTGAAAAAAGAGATGATGTTGAGATTGGTGGATTAATATTAACTTATTATTAATAATATAAGTAGTGCAGGTCATGTGGATATAGTAACCAAGATAAGATAGAAAAAATATGCTTAGGATAGAAATAAACTTGTTTTACAGTACATGGTACATAATATAATACAGGAAAGTGTGTCATATAATTTTTTTTTTAAATTCTGAATCTGAAAATTTCATTCTTAAAGTAGTCAATTCTGGACGAAATTTGATTATCGAATTATATAGACGTGGACCATAATTTGTAGGTGTAGTAAAGCAGCAGATGTGAAACATTTGGGTTCAACTAAATTAAGAATTTCATTTTGTCTTGTATTATGATCATTTGGCTGAGCTACAAATTTCATTCTATTTTTATGATAGAATTTCATTAAAGTGTATTTATAAATTTGGTCAATTCTAAAAACATTCAATTCGGAATGAATCAAGCTTTACATATTTAAATATTACATGATATTGTAGTTATATTTATTTGTAACATAAATACCACCTTCATTCAATAAAAAAATTGCAAATCAAGATTTCAGGTATAACTCCCTGTAAAGTTGATTTGAATAATTTCGAGGGAAAAATTGTTCCGGAGCCGGGTATCGAACCCGGGACCTTTGGTTTAACGTTTACGTTTAATCAACTTTACAGGGAGTTATACCTGAAATCTTGATTTGCATAATACACGTCACTGTTCGTTAACAGAAAGCCACAACTTAAGTCACACGGAGTTAGTGTGCACTCGAAGTTGGTTGCTTGACGGTTGTCAGCCCACTTTGAGGTCTGTGGATATAGAGGGAAAAATTGGATCGGTGTCGGTTAGAGTTCCCGAGTAGCTCAGTGGTAGAGCGTTGGTACGTTAAACCAAAGGTCCCGGGTTCGATACCCGGCTCCGGAACAATTTTTCCCTCTCAATTATTCAATAAAAAAATTGTTATAAATTACAACTTCTCTTATGATATAACAAAATACAAGCTAAGTAGAGTACAGTAGGTTAAAAAACTCAGTCACTACTTCCTTGTATTACATTGAAACATTGATATTACAAGAGCGCGGGTCCACACCTGTGGAGTAACGGTTAGCGCGTCTGACCACGAAACCAGGTGGCCCAGGTTCGAATCCCGGTCGAGGCAAGTTATCTGGTTGAGGATTTTTCCGGGGTTTTTCCCCAACGCAATATGAGCAAATTCTGGGTAACTATCGGTGCTGAACTCCGTAGCTATACATTTCACCGGCATTATCACCTTCATTTCATTCAGACGATAGATAACCTGAGACGTTGATATAGTGTCGTAAAATAACCCACTAAAAAAAGAAAGGCCGCGGAATTGGCGGAAATCGGAAAGCAATATGATACGTAAAACAATTTACAAATTTGTAAACCTTCGCCATTACTCACCTACTCATGTATTACGTTTGGTTTATTTGGCTATAATTGAATCTGTTATCCAATACGGTATAACTGGATGGGGAGGCATTACAAAAACTGCTCTTTTTCCTCTAATTATGTTGCAAAAACGTATAATCAAAATTTGTTTGAAAAGGCGACTGGATTATCCAACAAATATAATCCATTCCGAATTGAATGTTTTTAGAATTGACCAAATTTATAAATACTCTTTAATGAAATTCTATCATAAAAATAGAATGAAATTTGTAGCTCAGCCACTGCTCATAATACAAGACGAAATGAAATTCTTAAATTAGTTGAACCTAAATGTTTCACATCTGCTGCTTTACTACACAGTACAAATTATGGTCCACGTCTATATAATTCGATAATAAAATTTCATCCAGAACTACTTTAAGAATTGAAATTTACAGATCCAGAACTAAAAAATTTATATGACAGACTTCCCTGTATATATATATTATGTACCATTTATTATAAAACAAAATTATTTCTATCCTAAGTGTATTTTTCTATTTCATCTTGGTTACTATATCAACGTGACCTGCACTAATTATACTACTAATAATAATTTAATATTAATCCATCAATCTAAACATCGTCTCTTTTTTCACTCAGTTATTACTAGTATTATTATTATTACTAACTTTATTAGTATCATATTTATGTGACCTTTTTTCTTAAGTATTTTGTGTATAAAGTATGTATATCTATGTAACGGAACTGTCCCCGAACACGAGCTTTGCTCTTTCGGGGTATTTTAATGTAACGTTTTTATGTATATGTTATTATTAAATAAAAAAAAATAGCTCGGCTGCTTGGTCAACCTTGGATGGTGCGGCGCGGCGCTGAAAGGCAGGAAGTGAATGGCTTGATGCTTTCCTCGTCCGTTCACGTTACCGGTAGCAACAGTTTCTTGTACAAGGAGAAGGCTGACTTAATTTTTTCTTGCGCCGATCGATAGATCTTGCTTAAATAGTTAAAATATTCTAACAGTTTTACATGAGCAACTTCAGACAGTCTGACTTCTCCATTTGAGCCACTGGCGTAGCTCAGCCGTCTTAGGCGTTTGCCTGCTTATCAGGAGTCGCACCCGGGCGCGGGTTCGATTCCCGCTTGGGCCGATTACCTTGTTGGGTTTTTTCCGAGGTTTTCCCCAATCGTAAGGCAAATGTCAGATAACCTATGGCAAATTCTCGGCCTCATCTCGCCAAATACCATCTCGCTATCACCAACTCCACCGACGCTAAGGCTGGTACTCATAGTCGACACTTTATATCACCACTTTGAAAAGTGATACTTTTGACGAAAGTGGCTCTTTCATATTAGTGGTATTCATAGACGATTGAAGAAGTGCACTTCACAAAGTGTCACTTTACGCCAGCAAAGTGTAGAGTTACAATTTGGTTGGTAACAGAAGTCCCACGATGCCTTTCAAAACAAGTGAACAAACAATAACAAATTAATGACATATAACCTACAAATTACAATGCTTGTGATTTGAACTGGGAGCCTAATTGATCGCGCGAGAAAGAAAATATATATTTAAAGTTATTTTATTTCAGTTCATAGTTTTTTGCCGATAGTTTAGAGTATTTCAGTCAGTTCAGATATTATAACATTTTATTAAATAGTTAGTGATATTGCTGGTGAAATTAGGTTAGGTTTTGTACAGTACATAGCTGATCCATTAATTCATATAGTTAGATTAGATTTTGTACATATCTTTTTCATTGATTTATGTCGCTAAGTTAGATTTTGTATGTATCCATTCCACTGATTTATATAGTTCGGTTAGGTTTTGTACATATCTTCTATTAGTTTATATAGTTAGGTTAAGTTGGACTGAGTAGGTTAAATTTTGTATATATATATATATATATATATATATATATATATATATATATATATATATATATATTAAATTTATATCGTTAGGTTAGGTTTTGTACGTATCTGCTTCATTGATATATCGTGTTATTTCCTTTATTTTCATTTTTGTCTTTTTCATGAATAGTGAATAGAAGTAAAAAAAGAATGAAATAAACACATTACTACTGCTATTATTATTATTATTATTATTACTACTACTATTTCCTCTCTCTCGTTTCCATTATTGCCTGCTCTTCAGTTATATTTTGAATGCCAAATGTTTCTACAATGCAAAACAAAATAGGCCTAATAGTATGAGGTTATGACTGCACATGAACTAGAGACAGTAGATGTATTGCTTACCGGCGTGAAAATATATATTACCGGTATCAAAACAGTAATGATTATATCAACATCAAGATAAATCTTATCTCAAAATACAGGTAGTCAACAAAAATCAAAATCATTTTAAAGCCAATATAATTATGGAATCTGCTTAGAAGGCAGGCACGTGAGGTCTCTCAATGGTAATTTAAGATAGTTACGCCTACATTAGATTGAAGTTAGTTTAATATTATTTAAGTTAAAAAATTCGTTTCAGTAATAAAAAATAGGTTATATAGGCATATCTACCTACATATCACTTCATCCAATTGAGGTTATAAATATACGAATGTTACAGAAATACCTGAACTATAATATTTTATATACTACTAGGTTCAAAAAGTTCCCGGAATTTTACTGTCATTTTTCGTATTAATATATAACAAGGAATATTATACATTTGTTTTGTTGGTAACATTCATGATGTCATTTCCTTAAAGTTTGTTGATAATGGCGATTGTTGGTTTTGAGTTGTAGGCAATTGTTTATCATAGTGTTTTGTTTGTTCGTCGCATTTTGTAATTATGTCCACAGAGCAACGTACAAACATCAAGTTCTGTGTTTTGTTACACAAAACTCCTGCAGAGACATTAAGATTGTTGGAAGAAGCATATGGCGAAGCAGTAATGAAAAAAACTCCAGTGTATGCCTGGCATAAACGCTTTTCTGGTGGCCGCGATATGTACGCAGCGGCCGACCAACAACTGCAACAAATGAAGCAATCGCTCAGCGTGTGCGTAATGTTGTGAGGGACGACCGACGTAAAACCATAAAAGAGATAGCAGCAGAGGTCGGAATATCAGTCGGAAGTGTACACAATGTTCTTCACAAGCATCTCAACATGCATTACGTGTCTCAGAAGTTAGTTCCGAAAATGTTGTCAGCAGAACAGAAAGAAACAAGAATGACTCTTGCTGGGGACATGATCAGTATTGCTGATGAAGATGGTGATTTCTTAAACAAAATTATTGCTGGTGATGAAACTTGGTGCTACTTGTACGACCCAGTCCCTAAGCGACAGTCATCTGAGTGGAAATCGAAAACATCTCCTCTTAAGCAAAAATTTCCTAGGGACACTTCCTAAGGCAAAGTTATGTTGGAAGTTTTCTTCGACTCTCAGGATCTCATCCACCATGCGTTCATTCCAGAAGGTCGTACTGTAACAAAAGAATTGTACGTAGAAATCCTCCGTCGCCTCCGGGACGCAGTGAGAAGAAAACGTCCAGAAAAGTGGGTAGAAAACAACTGGTTCCTTACGCATGACAATGCACCTGCTCATCGCGCAATTATTGTATAGAATTTTCTTGCCAGGCACAACATAACTGCTTTGGATCACCCACCATACTCTCCTGATCTCTCACCACCTGATTACTTTCTGTTTCCCCGTCTGAAAAGTCATCTGAAAGGACGGAGATTCAATGATGAAGAGGTTATCGCAAACGCAACGAGAGCACTAAGACGGGTTTCACAAAATGGCTTCCAGGCCTGCTTCCAGGAACTCTACACGCGTTGGCAAAAGTGTGTTGTTGCGGAAGGCAACTATTTTGAAGGGAATGCTGTAGAATAGTGTTTAAGGTACGTTGTTTCTATGATACTAGCAAATTCCGGGAACTTTTTGAACCTAGTATGTATATACTATTAATGTATGGTACATATCTGTAGCATAGAATTTTAATGCAGTCAATAACTGTATTATTGGAGGCACTGACAAACCTCTATTATTAGTTTTTGTCAACCAGTCATCGAAAATATAAGCAGTCTCAATAAGCTTCTTTATCAAATCGGAAACGTTTTTTTAAGTCTATATCATTTCCAGGGGATTGTCTTTAGGCCTATCTCTAATGTAGCGCTTTTGTATATTGTCCACTAATTGTGCCATCTCTTCCGCACGTTCTAATAAATAATTCGACAACTTCCAAGACGTCCGCCATTTTTCTACAAAGTGACACTTTCGGCTCAAAGTGTGGTCGGAAGTACACTTTCATCCAAAGTGTTCCTTTGCACCAAAGTGTCGACTGTGCAACGGAAAAGTGATGCTTTGCGTCTTCCAAAGGACACTTTAATCGAAAGTGTCGACTATGAATACCAGCCTAAATGACCTAGAAGTTAAAACAGCGTCTTTAAATAACCAAATAAAAAACGCAATCGATATTCGAAACGATTCACACGCCAACTCGACTGCTACGTCCTCTTCACAGACCTGAACACAACGTATGAAACTTTCCCATAATGCTTGTGTGCGTTTTGTCTGTAATGCTCGCCGGTGGGACCGAGTTCAGTCATGCTTCCAAATGTTATCGTGGTCCCCGTCAGCCATACAGTCTGTCACTATTATTCAGAATATTACATTCTTCCACTCCTCAGTATCTTGCTTCACGTTTCCGAACATTGTCAATCTGAAGAGAAGTGATTTAGGTCTACTTTTAATCCCAGATAATACAAGTACAGTAATTACAGCCAATAACTCTAACACATTCCAATCTTTAACAGAGGAAATTCTCTTCAAAATATGTGACTGGTTCTCAGTCAATAAATTAGTATTAGATTGTAACAAAACTAACACAATTCGATTTAAATCCTGTCCAAATTCAACCACGCAAATTTCAAACACAATAATTAACAATAGGTCCCTATTAGAAACAACAACAACCAAATTTCTTGGCTTAAAAATCGATAATGTGTTAAATTGGAAAAATTGTATTAAGGAAATTACCCCCAAACTAAATTCAGCATGTTTGATATTAGATCTATGCGAAAGATAGTAAATATCAATACCTTAAAAACACTATACATTGAATACTTCCACTAGGTAATGAGTTTTGGAATAATGTTCTGGGGATATTCCACAGATAGTAACAATATATTCCTACTACAAAAAAGAATAATTAGAATAATAGTAGGTGCCAAATCTAGGGAATCGTGTAGGACTATTTTCAAAAAACTGCAAATAATGCTCATGGCTTGTCAGTATTTTTTTTTTTCATTAATAATCTTCTTCGTATGTAATCGTGAAAACTTTGTAACTAATTCAACAGTTCATAGCATAAATGCGCGTCAAAAATGACTTTCATACTCCATCGGCAAGTCTATCATGCTATCAAAAAAGAGTGCGTTATATGGCAGTAAACATGTTTAAAATCGTCCCTATCGATATAAAAATTGAAACTAAAACATAAGATTATTTAGGACCAAATTAAAGAAGTACCTAATTTCTCACGCCTTCTATTGGTGAATTCATGACATTCAACAACGCTTCATGAAATTGATACTAAAATTTGTGTTGTACTAGTAGGCTATATTATAAACCTCTTCTGTATATATTTCAACTAGACTGCGAGTATAAATTAAGACTTTATTGTAGTAGGCCTATTAAGTTTTTGACTTGTTCCATATTCTACCTGTGAAGCAATGTATGAATACCATGGAATGTTAATAAATACAATACAATACAATCCCCCAATATAGAACCTCTGCATATTCTTCATAATTTAATGTTGCATTCACCCGACTTTGGAATTCTCTCCTGCGCGAGATCGACTGTCGGACCTATCGACCTTTCAGAGGAAACTTAGTAAGTTTTTATTAGATAGGAGCTAGATATATTGTTTGTTATATGTTTGCTTGTGTGTAAGCTAGTGTTCCCTATGAATTTAATATTTCCTTTTTCCTCTAATGATTAATCTTAAGATTTATGCTTGTATGTATTATTGTTTCAGTAACTATCTTCAGTATTCTATATGTTATTTTTCTGTATTATTGTACAGAGTAGATCGGCCTGGATGGCGGTGTAGAGTGCTGGCCTTCTGTGCCCGAGGTTGCGGGTTCGATCCCGGCTCAGGTCGATGGCGTCAAAATGTGCTTAAATGCGACAAGCTCATGTCAGTAGATTTACTGATATGTAAAAGAACTCCTGTGAGAAAAAATTACGGCACAGCGGCGACGCTGATATAACCTTAGCAGTTGCAAGCATCGTTAAATAAAACATGATTTACAGTTTTTGTACAGAGTGTCCGAAAAGTCCCGCACCTTAGGACTAATCACAGCACGTGTTCTGTATCTGCTCCACCAATCGCCACACAACCGCATGTTGTTTAAAGCACAGGTCACCAAGTCAGGTGATATCGCGAGGCATTCATGGTCGATCGTTTAGCATAATGTTCAATGTCTCCAATCTCGATGATTCCAGGCGGTGAGCGTGGAGCCCAATTAATGGGACCTCTGCGATGAATTCAACGTGGAAAGTTACCGTCCAAGCATATATAAAACACATACTTTAATATGATATGATATGATATATGATATGATATATGAAATGATATAATATATGATATGATATATGATATGATATGATATGATATATGATATGATATGATATATGATATGATATGATATATGAAATGATATAATATATATGATATGATATATGATATGATATATATATGATATGATATATGATATGATATGATATATGATATGATATATGAAATGATATATGATATGATATGATATATATGATATGATATATGAAATGATATAATATATGATATGATATGATATATGATATATGATATGATATGATATATGATATGATATGATATATGAAATGATATAATATATGATATTATATGATATGATATGATATATGATATGATATGATATATGATATGATATGATATAATATATGATATGATATGATATGATATGATATGATATGATATGATATGATATATGATATGATATGATATGATAGATGATATATATGATATGATAGATGATATGATATATATGATATGATACATAATATGATAGGTGATATGATATATGATATGATATATATGATATGATAGATGATATGATATATATGACATGATATATGATATGATATGATATGTGATATGATATATGATATGATATAATATATGATATGATATATGATATGATATATATTTTATTTATTTCATTGGGTTTTTTACGACGCTGTATCAACATCTAGGTTATTTAGCGTCTGAATGAAATGAAGGTGATAATGCCGGTGAAATGAGTCCGGGATCCAACACCGAAAGTTACCCAGCATTTGCTCGTATTGGGTTGAGGGAAAACCCCGGAAAAAACCTCAACCAGGTAACTTGCCCCGACCGGGATTCGAACCCGGGCCAATTGGTTTCGCGGCCAGACGCGCTGACCGTTATTCCACAGGTGTGGACGATATGATATATGATATGATATATGTGATATGATATGTGATATGATGTATGATATGATATATGATATGATATGATATGATATGATATATATGATATTCTTTTTTTTTACATTCTGCATGCTCCATTACTGTGGAGTAATACTACATGCATTGGTTTAACTTAAACTATGTTCATATAATTACTTTATATTGTTCTAAGAGTTTCTTTATAGGCAATATAGATGGATGAATTTTGTACTTTTCTTTCATTGTAATTTGTCAAACTGTATATTGTTAGTAAATTTGATCAAGTTCTTATGGTATTTGTACACTAGTTTGTCTTTATTCACTAGCCAGTTTTCAGACTTTAGAACTGCCGCTTTCAGAATGTCTTTTTCTCTCTCAAGTAATTTACAATTGTATAACAAATGATCTATCGTTTGTTCGTCATTGTTGCATGGACATAATGGGCTATCTATAATTTTATATTTATGTAGATAATATTTTATAATTCCTTGTCCTGTCATTATAGTTGTGAAGTTTGGGGTTATGTTAAGTTTCAATTTTAACCGATCGTTTATATTTGGGAAGAAATATATATATGATATGATATATGATATGATAGATGATAAATGATATGATAGATGATATATGATATGATATATGATATGATATGTGATATGATATTTATTTAGTATTTATTTATTTATTTATTTAACCTAGTAGAGATAATGCCGTCAGGCCTTCTCTGCCCCTCTACCAGAGGATATGTGATATGATATATGATATGATATGATATATGATATGAGATATGATATGATATGGTATGATATATATATGATATGATATATGATATGATATGTGATATGATATATGATATGAGATATGATATGATATGATATGATATGATATGATATGATATGATATATGATATGATATGATATATATTTTGATGTCAACATTTACATCCATGTTATGGACCTCACAATTTGTATCCGGTACCACAATTACATTCATTACAGATATACCTTTGTAGGAGCTCTTACAATTTAACTTTCGATCCCATTTAGATCAATCAAAATTGACACTTTTACGACTCTTCTTGATTTTCATTACACTTATATCGGGAACCCACTGTTTCTAATAATACTTGTCACTAAAACATTGTCCAATATGTTCGTTACTATGTCTGTTTCTTGTGTACATTTCATTTTCAGATCTCACGAATTTTATATATTATATATTATACTTCATTACCCTATCTAGCCTCCCCCGCCATACTCCTGACCTATTTTCATTATCTCTATCGATCTACTTAACTTCCTATCACACTCCTCTAATTCATTCAAAATTGACACTTTTATCACTCCGTTCTAGATTTTCAGTTCACTTAGACTATATCGAACACACACTGTTTCTACTAATACTTGTTACTAAAACATATTACACTATTGTCCAATATGTTCGTTATTATGTCTGTTTCTTGTGTACATTTTATTTTCAGATCTTACTAATTTTCTACATACATACTTTAATATGTCCCATGGTGCGGGACTTTTCGGACACCCTATATATTCAGCATTAAGAATAGCCTAAATTCTCAACTTAAGCTGTGTTACATTATTACCAGTGTCTATAGCATGCATTATAGACGATTTCTTTGTATGTTATAATAAGAATTATATCTGAGTTTGATTTATGGTCCTTTTCAACAACATCGAATTTATTTCCTTAGAAAATGATAGATAAACTTATAGTAAAAACCAGTAGGTATAAAACGAAGTTGATTTGTTTGCAGGACTGGTGAGATTGTCGTTCTCAATGGAGGAGCGAAAATAATTCAGAATTACAAAATAAACGGAACCTTCCCCAAAAACTGTAAGTAAACACAAAACCCCACAGTTGCTGTAAGAACAATCTTGTCATGTCTTATTTCACACTATGTCGAATTTCATAGGTATGTGTGTGTTCTTCAAAAGAATGCAGAGAATGGAACTTAACGCTACTGTAATTATTACTCACGCTACTCTCGGGATAAAAACTTAACATCAGAAATCTTTTCAATGCATGTAAAACAATTATGTACTTAGTTCAGTGGCGGCTCCTGCATATATCTTAAGAGGAGGAAAGAAGTTAACAGCGCAAAATGACACATTCTTGAGAGAAACATGCTACAAATTATATATATATATATATATATATATATATATATTGATGTACCGAAGTACATATGATATTTCCATGCAGATATTCTGCGTCATCATATGATGAAAGAGTGATGGAACGGAGAAAAATTCTCTCCGGCGCCGGGATTTGTGATTTAAGACGGCGCCTATACCGTCGGATCCCGGCCAATCAGTCACTCATTCGAGTGCACCTCAACACATGTATGGACTTCGGTCCTGCGTTCATAGACATCTATGACGTAGTGCAGAGGGCGGCCACTAGAGGGAACCCAAGAGATGGAGCTTAATCTGAGACGATTCTAACCGGCGTCGGGGTTGTATCCGGCGTGGCTTAGTGGATAAAGCATCAGCACGTAGAGCTGAAAACCCGGGTTCAAATCCCGGCGCCGGAGAGAATTTTTCTCCGTTCCATCACTCTTTCATCATATGATGACGCAGAATATCTGCATGGAAATATCATATGTACTTCGGTACATCAAAATATAGGATATGATATGCGTAATAAATCACTTTGTGATTTAAGACGGCGCCTATACCGTCGGATCCCGGCCAATCAGTCACTCATTCGAGTGCACCTCAACACATGTATGGACTTCGGTCCTGCGTTCATAGACATCTATGACGTAGTGCAGAGGGCGGCCACTAGGGGGAACCCAAGAGATGGAGCTTAATCTGAGACGATTCTAACCGGCGTCGGGGTTGTATCCGGTGTGGCTTAGTGGATAAAGCATCAGCACGTAGAGCTGAAAACCCGGGTTCAAATCCCGGCGCCGGAGAGAATTTTTCTCCGTTCCATCACTCTTTCATCATATGCTACAAATTAGTCTACATGCATACATATAAGACCAGATAGTGTTAGGGTTGGCCTTCTCTTTTGTACAGCAATAATCTATGCTTGTAAACTGAGTTTCCTAAATTGTCCAAAATTTGTTTTCACTTCCATTCATCGTTGGATAATTGCACAAATTAACAATTACAAAGAAATTCACAAACTCGCAGCATTTTTTGCGCACACTAAAGCATCACACGTGTTGGAAGAGACCAGCTACTAACACATAACCAGAATCGTTTTACGGAAGTGGGAATGAGAAATAATCTGTTAGGAAAGTGAGAACACTGCACCCACTCACGTGGTCTGTGTTGCCACATGTACATTTTACAAGTTCAATATCACATGCTTTTGAAGAATATCAGTTCTTGTAAAGTCATACTACCATTATTGTTCAAAGCTGCAGGTGACCGATTAATTTTTTTATGTTAAAAATAATGTAGTTTGGAGTATTTTCAATTTCAAATATATTTGTACAAAACTGACAACTTGGCTGTCTAGTAGACAATTAATGGAAGTGAATTTCAGGAGCCAAAAAGATCTGCGATGCTAACGTAGAACTACTTCCTCTTTGTTTTATATAAATCTAACTTCAACGTTCAGATATCCTCGAAAGTTTCAAACCATGAATAGTAGCTTATATAAAATGCAATGAATAATATATTTTGTTTTATAATTTAAAAAAAAATGTTTATATGGTGTCTTTCATAGCTTTGCGTTAAAACTGTTTTTATTGTGCCTCCTCCTAGATGTGTTATAGTCTCGTTGAATGCAGCGTCGTTAGATGGCAGCGGTAGCGAGCTTGCTGCACGACCAGTAGGTTTCTATATTTCCCGCCCATGCTCTGATTCAGAGGAGGATCTCCTCCCTCTCCGTTCATTTACTTGCTTTAAAACTCTGCTTCTGTCTCCCGCCGATGGTGCGCTGTTGTCTATGTGTGTTAACTGCAGTAAAGGAGGAAAGCATTGACTTTCCTCCACACAAATAATCTCGTATCTTTCTCACAGTTTTATAGCAGCATATGAGTGCGCGTCGTTTAAAACTCGATCAACCGAGGTGTTCTTATAGCTGTGAACTTAAAAATTACCGAATCTTACTCGAATTTCAAGGCATATATTTCATTTGGTATTTACTTTCAAAAGAAGAAAAATGTGAGGAGGACGTTCCTCCCTTCCCTCCCCCGAGAAACCGCCACTGACTTAGTTAAGTTTCAGATGATTACACTACGTCAGGCCTGGGTACTGATACCTCACTCGAGTCACTCCACACTACCCCTTAACTCCTCACTCTTTCCCGGCTGAGACAGTAATGTTTCTGTAGAATATGAGTAGACAGGAAGATAAGCAGTGCTCAGTAACGGATTTACAAGGCAGGTATCATAGCTTTTACGAACTTTCGGCTCTCGCTGACCGCCTAAAATCTACCATTGTAACGGTAACGTAGTAACGGTTAGCACGCCTCGTGAATTTGAGAGGGCCTGGCTTCAAATCCTGGTTGAGACAAGTTACTTGGTTGAGGTTTTTGCAAATACTAGGTAACATTTGGCGCTAAACCCTGAACTCATTTCGCCGGCATTATCGTTCAGACACCTTACTATGCGGAAAGGACATGGGCGGGGGGGGGGTTTCCTTGGTTCCCTTTCACTTTCCTTTATACTCAGGGTTATACTACGTCATATGTGGACGAGTTAGTACGATATATTATGTAGTTGTGTTGAGAGGTGTCCCAGTTATCTGGTTGTTGGTAAGGGCAGCGACGATTGCAATGTAATTTCGATTTATATTTAGATGCAAAATGTCACATTTATTAATATGAAATAAACTAACTTCTCTCTATTTAATTAGCTAGAGCAGTGGTTCTCAAAGTGTGGGTGGCGACACACAGGGAGGTCGTGTAAGGAGTGTAAGGAGTTGAGAGTGTCACGAGGTGATTTACAAAATAAATCAAAAGTTTCTTACGACGAAAGAGTAATGGAACGGAGAAAAATTCTCTCCGGCGCCGGGATTTGAACCCGGGTTTTCAGCTGTACGTGCTGATGCTTTATCCACTAAGCCACACCGGATACAACTCCGACGCCGGTCAGAATCGTCTCAGATTAAGCTCCAACTCTTGGGTTCCCTTTAGTGGCCGCCCTCTGCACTACGTCATAGATGTCTATGAACGCAGGACCGAAGTCCACACAAGTGCTGAGGTGCACTCGATATAAGTGACTAGTTGGCCGAGATCCGACGGAATAAGCGCCGTCTTAAATCACGAAGTGATTTACGCATATCATATATATTATTTTAATGTACCGAAGTACATGTGATATTTCCATGCAGATATTCTGCGTCATCATACGACGAAAGAGTAATGGAACGGAGAAAAATTCCCGGCGCCGGAGAGAATTTTTCTCCGTTCCATTACTCTTTCGTCGTATGATGACGCAGAATATCTGCATGGAAATATCACATGTACTTCGGTACATTAAAATAATAAAATAAAAATAAAATAAAATAACAAAAGTTTCTTGTTAATTTATTTTGTATTTAGAAACATAAACATTAACAATATTGAACTAAGAAAAAAAAATGTTTCAGTAGTTATAAAGTAATAGTCTAAATAATTAATGCTATTAATGTGCCTGTTTTTCAGAAAGTAGCTTCTCAAATCTGGACTCAGCATTCCATACACTCGCAGTGATATCATTTTAAGTTCAAGGAAATTTCTCAGTTTTGTTTTGGTGGTGAACATAGACGAGAAACTCATTTTGCATAAATACAAGGTTGCAAATATTTAAAAAGTTAAGAATTGCTTATTTTTTCCAAGCTCGAGGTATTCTTGCAATCCTTTGATCCAAAATTGGTCTATGCTATGCGAAAAAAGTATAATTTAAGCATTCCATTCTAGCTACATATTTAAATGAGATTTTCCTTCATAGTTTCTAGAATTTCAACCACTTAGGCAACTGCCTAGAAACAGATTCATCATCTTTGTGGTATACTAAAAGCCAGGTTATGAACCGACGAAACAGGAAGTAGTTGGATGGGCGAGAGGAAAGTGCGGGTTAGAGGGATAGCCTGTGCAGTGATGACACGTTGCGTGTGGGGGATGGAGGGGAGAACAAGAACGGAGCTTTTCATTGGACCTCGCGTGAAAATGTCGTCTGCTAACGAAAATCTGGCAACGGAATCACGGAGACAGTGTAGCCAGTTTATTTGCAGTATCACGTGCATTACGAGTTGCATTTCGTACCAGCGTCATTGGCTCGTGCTTTCTTAAAAACAGTAATTTTAATTACTAATATTGTGGATAGTGTTATCGAGAACTATATACAGTAGTTATTTTAAACATATCGGTGACAAACGCTGAACACGCTTTGAATCTCGCCCCACTATGTGGCAACAGAGCTCAGAAAGAGACCAACAGAACGTTGCTTCCGGTTTAGTCGGTTCATAACCTGGCTTTTAGTATAGTCGTAACTGTTCTGAGTTTCTTACGGAATCTACCAAAAAGTTGTTGATTAAAATTTGCTATCATACGTAACGAAATTTTTCATGATCTCTTTAATACACTGGAATGAATCAAATATATTTTTGTTTAATGATATTGATCAGAAATAAAGTTTCTTTGTAAACTCGTTAATTTTATCTCTGGCTGTTATAATGTTAACATCTTGGCCTTACAAACTATTGGGCTAATAGATTTTTATCCATCGGTCTACGTACTGAGCTTGTTTTCAAGTGATATACACAATAACACAAACTTTTAGACAAGGATTGGTGTTTTTTTTGGAAGAAAAGAAGCGTAAAATATATTGATATAAAAAAAATCATACTGAATATAATATATGTATAAATAATAAAAATGGCCAAATGGACTGAGTGAGTTTTGGGATCACATTCTTCAATTGGAAAACAGGTTTGTATATATTCCCATTTCTCGTCTTGTACCTACAGGCATATTAAAAGTTCTGTTCTTAACTGTAAAACTTTTTCAAACTCTTTTCAAACCCAAGAAAGCCATCTTCCGTGTGATAAAGAGTATTTTCATATAACAAACCCATAACTTTTGCTGAAAATACCAGTTTGCAACGCCCTTTGATGAAATTTCCCACTTTGTATTGAACTATTACCGCAGCGCCACGGTGGTAATGGTTTGAAGTATATTATAGTCCCGACGCTGTTATTTCCGGCGTGACTCCGCCTCTTAGCTTACGTCTTAGAAAGTGAAGGCTCTATAAAGTCTAGGTAGGTAGTATCGTTCGCCATTTTTGTTCTTACGTTGCTCAGCTACCATACGAGGAATCTATTTGCCACACCGTTAAACATTATCATGTCGTAGCTCCTATGATAATAAATCAAACGCAATGTAATTCAGCAAATAATTGAGCGGCAAATAACGTCTTCGTGTGCATTCTGCGAACGCCAACGAAAGAGCTAAAATGGCGGACGATTATATTAAGTATTTATCGAGCCTTAAGAAATGAATCAGCGAATTACAAGACGTATACGTTTCAATGTAGCCGATCTGCAACGCGATTGGCTGCCGGAAATTAGAGCGACGGGACTATAGTATCGTTCGCCATTTTTGTTCTTACGTTGCGCAGCTACCATACGAGGAATCTATTTGCCACACCGTTAAACATTATCATGTCGTAGCTCCTATGATAATAAATCAAACGCAATGTAATTCAGCAAATAATTGAGCGGCAAATAACGTCTTCGTGTGCTTTCTGCGAACGCCAACGAAAGAGCTAAAATGGCGGGCGATTATATTAAGTATTTATCGAGCCTTAAGAAATGAATCAGCGAATCACAAGTCGCACACGTTTAAATGTAGCCGACCTGCAACGCGATTGGCTGTCGGAAATTAGAGCGACGGAACTATAGAAATTATGTTTACCCAATAAGTTATTTCATGTAATTGTTGCACCATATATAATTCAATTTGGTCATACTTTGGGTGGTATCCACTGGTTTTGAGTAAAATTATCATTGTTGCCCAAGAACACAATGTATTTGTATACTGTATATTCCTTTTCATTAAGTAGGGATCAGTTTCCCAAGTGTTTTCTTGGATTCATCTAAATTAATTTGTGTAACATCAGTTTATACATCTTTATATCCCTCCTTGATTATTATATTTATAGACTTGATTGTTGAACGGTATCGATTAGTGATGAGCAGAAAATAACTGACCTGTGATTTTATCACGGCGATCGAAAAATCACGATCACACCTGTGATTAAACAGCTCTTTAAACAGTGATCACAGTTCGAGGGCTAAACTGCTCACCAGTTGAGACAGTTCATGTTTTTTTCTCACTGCGTGAGCTGCGCTGCTGTGCTTATTGATATCTCAAAACTGGGAACAACTACGCCCACGAACTATGAGCGCCCGATTTTAACAATACATTCAGTGTAGCCAACTCAGTAGATTTCAGGCCGATCCTGACAGATTTCTATTTCTTAAAACTGGAAAATATACTACTGTCAGCCGACAGCCGAAAATCTGGCAGGTTCTTACATTGCTTAATTGATTCCATTATTTTAAGCAGAGACGTTATTAACTGGCTACACTATTCAACTAGTAAAATTACAATAATAACAGAATTTTACCAAATATGACAATGATTTAAAAATAACAATGTTTCATTCATCTTCTGAGTGTTGTGTTGATTATGTCAAAATTACTAATCTTTCGTTGTTTTTTCCCTATATAATATTTCACTTCAGAATATTGTACGAAATGGAAATATAAAAATTGGAAATTTATCTTTTGAAGAGGTGGAGAAGTTAAAATATCTTGGAGCAACAGTAACAAATATAAATGTTACTCGGGAGGAAATTAAACACAGAATAAATATGGGAAATGCCTGTTATTATTCGGTTGAGAAGCTTTTATCATCCAGTCTGCTGTCAAAAAATCTGAAAGTTAGAATTTATAAAACAGTTATATTACCGGTTGTTCTGTATGGTTGTGAAACTTGGACTCTCACTTTGAGAGAGGAACATAGGTTAAGGGTGTTTGAGAATAAGGTGCTTAGGAAAATATTTGGGATGAAGTTACAGGAGAATGGAGAAAGTTACACAACACAGAACTGCACTCATTGTATTCTTCACCTGACATAATTAGGAACATTAAATCCAGACGTTTGAGATGGGCAGGGCATGTAGCACGTACGGGCGAATCCAGAAATGCATATAGAGTTTTAGTTGGGAGGCCGGAGGGAAAAAGACCTTTAGGGAAACCGAGACGTAGATGGGGGGATAATATTAAAATGGATTTGAGGGAGGTGGGATATGATGATAGAGACTGGATTAATCTAGCTCAGGATAGGGACCAATGGCGGGCTTATGTGAGGGCGGCAATGAACCTCCGGGTTCCTTAAAAGCCAGTAAGTAAGCAAGTAAGTAAGTAAGTTAGTAATATTTCACTTCAGGAGTACAGGACATGATGAAATTGACAATCATTATATTGGGTAGCCAAACAACAAATGTTAAGTTTGTCTTATAGAATTAGATTAAATGAATGAATGAGTGAATGAATAAATAAATACTGACTTTCAGACCTTTAATATGTTTTTAAAATGTAGAAAGACCTGTATTTACATCTCAGTACTATGCTTACAATTGACTTCTGTGAAGTACGAACACATAACCTCAATATTTTTACGCTCTCTCCTACCATGTACGAAATATCGAGAGCATTGAAACATCGCAGTGAGGCGTTCTGATGAGCGGGGAAGAATGAACTGTTCAGCGTTCACCTCGAACAAGTTCGCAGTTCAATCACTGTTTCACTCTGTAGGACAGGGTCGGGCAGAATTATGCACTCTGTGCTTGCACGGTGTACTACGAGAGAAGTGAGCTTATAGAGTGCACGAAAACCGGTTTATTCAAGTTGCGGTACGTACTGTATGTTTCAAAAGAAAATATTATGCTACCAAACTAAATAAGAACACAAAGTAATGAAACACATCCTTAAACAGAAAACAAAACATGTTTGTTGCACAGCAATTCATATTACTCAATTTCTCAAGATTTGGAGAAACTGTATTAGCACAAGCTATGCGAAGAACTGCCGTTAAAAGCCCATCATTTCTTGTTTGAGATTTGTTTATTTTCATAATAGAAAATAACTGTTCACATCTATAAGTGGAACCAAATAAGCACAAAACTTTTTCACACAGCTTATGCATATTGGGAAAGCGTCCTCTTGGGAATCCGTCATAAAACTGCATAAGACTCGACCTTGAATCATATTTCGCTCGCATCTCTCGATCACATCGCAGGTCAATCAATTCACACTGTAATGAAGAGGGGACGTTATCAATAATCAGTTGGAATAGGAACATGTAGCAAAAATACGCAAATCCATTTCCAGGCAATCTAAATCGTGGAACCTTGATGTAAATTCCTCTAATAGATCGGATAGAATACATTTTCATTGTTAAAAATTCTATGCGCTTAGATAAGGATGGGAAATGATCGCTATGCTGGAGAATTAGCACGGTCGCTTTGAACCGTGCCGTTACGTTTATCACCAAATTTAAGTAAATACACAATGTCACCAACATAAGAACATGACATTGGTGTGTGGCGTAGTTGGCGGGAGAAATTTTTTTCTCTCTCTGTCTACCTCCTTCGTTCTGAACATTATTGAGAGATAGCGCCACTGTTAGCGACAATGTGTATTTGCGTAAATATTGCGAGTAAATTATGACGAGTGCCTTAGAGGAGAGGCTCGGGACGTGATCCTTACTTGAATTTATTTTTGCGTGTACATTGCAGATTAAATGATTGAGATCCCTTCTTGCTCCGGTTACAGGCCTTGCATTTACGAAGGTTATGTTAGGTTAGATTAGCTTAGGTTAGCTTCGGTTAGGTTAGCTTAGCTTAGCTTAGCTTAGCTTTGGTTAGGTTAGATTAGCTTTGGTTAGGTTAGGCTAGCTTTGGTTAGGTTAGGTTAGGTTAGGTTAGCTTTGGTTAGGTTAGGTTAGCTTTGGTTAGGTTAGGTTAGGTTAGCTTTGGTTAGGTTAGGTTAGCTTTGGTTAGGTTAGCTTGATTTCATTCGTCCATGTAGTAGTTAAAATTATATAATATGACAGTTTTTGATTCGTAATATTGATAAAAAAAAATAATAGGTCTATAATGAAAGCAGTGAATAATTTCATGGTCCCTACATTTTTTTTTTCGTAAAAGGCTAGGTATTTTTCTTTAGGCCAGAAATAAAACAGCAACGCCGTCATAATTACGTACTTTACGCTTTGGCGAACATTAACCGGAAATTTACTTTCCGTCATTTTAATGGTATTCCGTGAAACACACCTTTTTTCCTGTTAATTTCCTTGTGATAACCTAGTTTATGATCTTATTACATCTTCATTTTCTTTTAATGCATTCAAAAAACCGCCGTTGTACTACATAAAACCTTGAACTTGACTAATGGAGTGAATTATTTAAGAATATAGTCGCGAATTTGACTACCACCATTTCGATTATATTTTGTTTGATACGGCTCGGTACGGCCCGGTGACTAGTGGCCAGCGAGTAGGGTCGACTATCGATATTGGTCTGCCGTGGATATTATCCAGTTGTTCCAGTAAATTATGTATTAAGAATTTCTTTTCCCTGCAGTCCTAAATTTAGCTCATTAAAAAGCTGTGAGATCTGTTATAGCTGCTGGCACACTACAGCGCTCGCACTTGGAATTCCCCGTGCGCACGGAGGGCAAATGCACTCAAACGCCCATCGCTGGTGTAAGATCACCGTGATCATAAATGAGCAATCACAGGACGAACAGTGATCACAAAAGAGCAGTTTATCTCATCACTAGATTCTTCCATGAATGGTGTAGATTGTTTGAATAGTGGGTTCTGGACTGAGCGTAGCGTTTTTATCGTAATATTATTTGAATAAAAATAAGGAAATTCGACATAGTGTGAAGTAAAATATTGTACGGTACAAGGGCGAAAGTGTTTCATGTATTCGTTTCTAAATTCCAACCTCGCCCGACAGCTTGGCCTTAAACATCTGAATTCATTCGTAAGACCTCACGTAAATGACTATTATTTTCGCTTGTCATTTTATATTGTGTCCAGTGTAAGAACAAGTTATATTGAGAGAAAAATAATTAATTTGTAGTTGACTGTGCTTGTAGAATTGTCAGAAATTTCTGTTACAATGAGATGTCCTGCGTCGAATGACTTGTCTGTTTCCCGCAGCCGGGTTTGAGGCCGTGTACCATGTCCTGGCTTGGGAAGAGGAGAAAGGGTATCACATCATCGGTGGATGTATACCATTACTGAATTACAACCGTAAGTACCTTATCATGCAAACTATTTCGTTCATGCAATCAGTGACCAATTCCATATAAAAATTCGTTCAGTTTCAACCAATCACTGTTGCCTGCTACTGCAATATTGTCGATATAATTTTGTCCTACACCTGAGTTACAATAATTCAAATTTTCAAATTTATTCACAATTTACATTTGAAATGATACACATGAATATATATCTGAAATGAGCATATGCTCGTGCTCGGGTACAGTCCAGTAGTCTACATAAATTTTACAGAGATCAATAATAATGTTGATGTTAGAAATACTAATAATAATAATAATAATAATAATAATAATAGAATATCCGAGACGGAGATGATACAAAGATAGTAATAGAAATTAATTCATTAATAATAATAATAATAATAATAATAATAATAGTAATAAAATAATATTTACAATAATAAAATAAATACTAAGACGGATAATAGTACATTATGCAACGAGCTTATAATGGTAGTAATTAAGACCCGAGTATGTTTATGAAACGAGCGCAAGCGAGTTTCATAATTTTCATACGAGCGTCGTAATTACCATTATAGTCAAGTTTCATACGACTTTTTATGTTCGACCATATTGATTTTTTCCGGCAATTGATGAAATGAATTTTCGGGAATGTGCTTTGTGAAAGGCTGGAAGAGGACGGTGAATTGATTTTAATTTGTGTGTTGTTTTTTTAGACTGAGTTTAATAATGTCTAATCTCGCGCTAGTTGCCTTTCGATTGCATATACGAGAATAATCGATACTTGCGCTTTCATATTGCTACAATGGTATTTTCTGATTGGTGGAACACCCGAACTTTAATGAATAGGTGTACTTTAATGAGGTCCATTAAAGGGCTACTACCAGTTGCATAATTACTACATTTCGGCATGGTCGAGCATAAAATAAAATATAAAACCACTAGCGAGAGTTAACACAACTTAAATAAGCATATAATAACCAGAAAAAAAAATGACGAACTCGAAAATCAACAGAAAAGTTCGTTGTATCGCAGACGACAGCAACCGCCGTATTGACATTGTGTTGTGCATTAATGGTAGTAGGGGGGGGGCGAAGGTCTACGTAACTGCCGTTCTCTTCGAATCTTCTCATACAGTCATGGGAAGTTAATGCTGAAAAACAAAATGTCTACGAGTCAAACTGTTCATTATTACCAGGATAAATATAAATAATACTGCAATATATTAATCAAGTTTCAGTTATAGATCTCCCCTTTTGTGCAAGAGGTATCATATCAAAATATTTTATGAATGGCGGGGAAAATATAATTTTCCATAACTCTCTAGTGGCATGGATAGTGACAAGTACAATCAAGTGTATCTGTGGCGATGCTAAGAAATCATTTATTGTAGATATGCACTGTTATTAATTAAAAAAAAATGTTCTATAAATATATTTATTACAATGTTTTATCTTATAGGTTACATGCATCAGATAAATACAATAAATAATATTAGTAACATATAATGCTAGTAACACTTAAAATAATAATAAAATTTATCAAATATCATACAAACATTTTCACTTTACAGTAGAACTTGGTTATAGCGACCTCGTTTTGTGTGACACTTCTCCTATAACGTCAAATGAGTAGCTTAATATCAAAGACGGACATCTGACCTGAATCGAAATTTAGATAGCTGTGGTTTTCATACAATTTTTCATGCTCTTTCCAGTTATAGTTAAACCATATGGAAGCTCTAACACTATATTTATAAAATAAATTGTGTTAAATATTACAAAGAACACTGTGAATTAAAAAATTACCTCTAGATCAAAACTATGGAGACGACAGATGTCCGTCTTTGATATTAAGCTACTCAAATATTCTGTGGTCCCTACTAATTCCCTATAAGACATATACTTTTCTACCTTGCTCAATACGACAAACGCATATGCGTCTACCTCGCATATAACGTCATTTTCAGCCTCAGTTTGGAATAAGATTTTCTAAGAACCAAAGTATTTTAAGATATATTTTGTTGAAATCTGACCCTGACAAATTCTTAACAGTCTCCTTCTGTCATAAATCTCTGGAATGCAGGCGGATTCCCCACCCCATTTTACCTGCCCGAATTCATGCGGTATTAGATCAGTTTCGACAGGACGTTTTCACCAAGTGCACGCATTTTAACGCAGTATGGCCACTAAAAGAAGTGAGTGACGCTTTAGAAGTCATTAGAATTATGAACATGTTCTATGAAGCTAGGGAAGGGAGCAGTGAAATTGCAACTGAAATTATGAACATAGAACGTAATTTAGCTCTAGAAAGTGTGTATTGGGAAAGTAGAAGACAACAGAGTAAAATGACTGATTACTTCACTTCTAAGTAAAGTAGTTTGGTGAGTACTGAACAAACTGTTTTAATACAGAATACTGTTTTTATAATTATAGGCCTATGTGTATTTTATTATGTTCATTGTAGGCTTAAAAGTCAATACATAAATCTAAAATAAGTCTAATTAAGTTTGTTGTTTTTCATTTTCCACCTACTAGATTCATAATGTGAATCTCGGTTACTACGACACTCGTTAATAACAACATAATTTGTAAGGTCTCCTGGATGTCGTTATAACCAAGTTCTACTGTATTTTTAAACTTAAGAATGTGTAGATTGCTAAGGTCTGGATTATTTTGCAATACTGAATTGTATAGTCTTGGTCCATAATTCCTGGTTAACACGGGGGATATTTTTAGAAAACAGTGATTGCTCATTCTCTCTGATTAAATTGACGGGAAACATCATAACCTCATTATAAACAACCAACCATCAACCTCGTCATCAAATACTATTACTTCTGAAGGATGCCTATTCCTTATGCTTTCAAATAAAATACATAAATGTGTATTAAGATCCATAATACAGGGTCTTTAAAAAAAGTGTCGCATATTTTTACAGGAGGTAGTAGGCCCCATTGGTCGAAACTAGAAAAAAAGTTCTTATAAATTTTTGTCCGGAAACAAATAGGCCTATCTGTTGAGATATGGGCCATGCTGTATTGTGGCCTATGATACCCACCAATCGGTTACAGAAGGTGTTCTATGTGGTTACCACGCATTGTTACACGTGCTTCAGTCCTTCTTCTCAATGAATCACGAATTCTTGTGACCACACCTGGTTGTTGTCGGATTTGCTCTCATGCATTGAATCATCCCTCTATACTCTTCCCAATTGACTGTTCCCAATCCTCTCTTCCCACGTTTAATATTTACCAATTCGTATTTTTCCCGAAACATTTTACCAACATCCATTTTTCCCAATAATCTCGTTTCCTTTCTTCGATTGTTTTATTCTTTATTGGCTGTAACTATAGTTACAAGTTCTATTTTGGATAACAAAACGGATGGATGGACCCCAAATTCTTGTGTCATCAAGAGGTTGGAAGAAATTACTGTTGCATGGGTTGGTATGTCACAGAAGAAATACTAAAATCATGAAAATTATTGGTTATGTATCCGGAAAAATGAATGCAGGGGCACTGCCGTTGCTCAAGGCTCACAAAATTCCATCAATGTTTTGAAGCAAGGAACTCATGTCCATCCGCCAAGCCAGGAAATTGTACAGTAGTGGCAAAAAACAAAAAACCGGACCGACCCTTGTAGCTGATTTCAGAGCCTTGTTCACTCCAGAGCACGATAGACTGGTAACTAAGACTTTCATGGTTCGAATCCTGCCTGGGAAGGAAACTTTTTTTTGTTCCTTATTCAAATTTATTCCCAATACTTTTCGATTGCAGCGATATTTTACTACTTAATTAACTTATTATTCCCAGAACATGAATTTTACCAACAATCGAAAAATATTGGGAATAAATTTGAATAAGGAACAAAAAAAAAAGGTTTCCTTCCGAGTCAGGATTCGAACCACGAAAGTGTTAGTTACCAGTCTATCGTGCTCTGGAGTGAAAAAGGCTCTGAAATCAGCTACAAGGGTCGGTCCGGTTTTTTTTGCCACTACTGTACAAGCAGAATCAATATTGTCAATAATTTGAACAGAAAGACAGCTCCTCATCCGGAGGTTCCAACAGCACAAATACTTCGTACAGAGTTGGCAGGAGTGCAATCGGTTGTACTTACTCGTATATAATCAGCTTCCAGAAAGAGAGAACAGCGAATAGGGATTATAAAGAATGGACACTTCACGTCGGTACCTTTGATGTAGCCGGACCGATTTCAATGACCTTCAAGCCAGCTAGAGCATCAGATTCTGCTTTCTCCCTAGAGTTGGCGCTGACATCACACCAGCTAGCAGTCGACACAGCGGAAATATAACACATACAATTAATACATTATGTACTCAAATAAAATAAATTGGATCCATAAAATAATAAATCCGTCATTAACTGTAATGTCTAGACTCTAGAGTTCCTTTATAATGAGAGTTCAGACGTTGACCCCAACAACAATTAAAATATGTAATGATTTGATAGCGCTGAAAATGGAAAAACAAATCTCTTACGAGAAGTAAAACCATATACCTATATTATATTATATACAAATATTAAACGAATTCGATACTTAATTTTATAATATATTATATTATTTTATAATATAATTTATGATATCTGAAATATAAAATATTATTATTACAACTAGTTTGTCACTGAGAAATAAGGAAAAGCTGTTAACTTGAATTTATTTGAAGCAAAGCGTTACTGGATTATGCAATAAGGTAGGCGATGTTTGGATCCTGTGCCTTAATTCTATTCTCAATTATAATCTTAGCATATGCTCGATTACACTACCTCTAGCGCTTGAAAGTGGAACTAGCCGCTGGCGCACAGAGAAACAAAACACAGGAAAATTCGCTCAGTGTCCATTCTTTATAATCCCTATTCGCTGGAGAGAACTTAAAAGAAGCTTTGAGGCGTGAACGTAGGAGAGGACTGCGATTTCACAGATGAAATTAGGCCAGATGGTACGAAAGAAACCCAATAAAAAGTGAGTCCGCATTCAAGCTTGTTTTCATGTCATTGTTAATGAGCATGAAGTCTACAGAGAAGAAGAAAAGCTTGATGACTATTTACAATCATTAGGACACAATTTTATGCTATAAAATTGTAAATACAAGCATACTACAATCATTAAAATGTACATAGTATTAAAATATTACAATATTAAAAAACACTGAATTAGTTAAAATTCGTGTTAGCTAGACTCTTTGTCGTCCTATCTTCAGTAGCAGTTGAGTTAGATCAACAAGAACAACAGCTGATTTGGCTCAACAGCTACTGAAGATAGGACGGCAAAGTCCTGAAGTATGTCTAGCTAACACGAATTTTAACTAATCAAGTGTTTTTTAATATAGCAGTATTTTAATACTATATACATTTTGATGATTGAATGAAAACCACTGTTGAATAATGACTGATAATATAATAGTACATTATGCAACGAGCCTGTAATGGTAGTAATTAAGACGCGAGTATGTTTGTTTATGAAACTAACGCAAGCGAGTTTCATAAGTTTCATAAGAGCATCTTAATTACCATTATAGGCAAGTTTCATACGACTTTTTATGCTCGACCGTATTTCTAACTTGAAATTATTCATAAATATTCATGTTATGGTTATCTAAGTGAAGAGCGGAAGTGACCTTCTAAATTGTGAGATGTGCTTAGACGCGAAATTATTGATTTTTTCCGAGGGACGAATGTCATTGACCTTGATATAATCTAGAGCATAGGTCTCCAAAAAGCGTATAGTCATTCGTGATCTCGATGCTGCCCGCCGAACACAGTGTGCTGTAGAGAAAGGGGAGAGACTCGTTCCTTAACAGATGGGAGCGGTCAGTGAGGGATTGCGGCAACGATCTCCTTATGTTTAGAAATAATAACATCAAAAGGTTAAGAAATATGATACGTTTATATATTATTTTGACATACTAGGAAGCTTCTACTTTTGATTGCGGAATATTCAATACTGGAATAATTAATTTCGCATTACATCTAGAAAAGATTCTGTACGCACGGTTTTACAAATGCTCATTCTGTAAAGAGCTTAATTTATTTTGCAATATTCCAAGTTAGAACATAGCTAGTAAGAAGTTTTTTTTTTTTTTTTTTTTTTTTTTTTTTTTTTTTTTTTTTTTTTTAAGACTGAGGATACGTATGTGATTTGTGTTTGTATTTTCTTGTTTCAAATTTATCAAAATATTTATATGTATTTCACCTAAAATGAAACGAGAAACTATAAGTATATCTAGCGAAACTGTGTGTAAACATATCGTAATATAGTGATTATTATGTAGACTATAACCGACAGTTATACAGACGTCCCAGTTATTTTCATATGTTGAATTTTAACATACTCTTAAGATTTTTCGAACAAATTAAACATTTCATATTCTTCCCACTAACACGAAAATATATTTCTCTTCCCTTTCATCCTTGAATGTACTACGTCCATGATTAGAAATAGTGTGAAACGGTCGAACACGCCGACCAACACAATGATAATGGCAGTCCACCACTGCTCTTCGTTTGCGCATAAACATTGAGTACAGTACAGGTGGGGATGGGTGAGACGGAGCGCGCGTATTATGTACTGGCTTCGGTTCCGTTCAGGGGCTTACTCGCGAGTACGCTTTTGGAGACGTCTGATCTAGAGAATTACATGAACATTAATATTGATATAACCTGGAAATTGATTTAGAATTGAAAAACGAGATGACAAATTGAATTTATTTGAATATTATTTAGCCTACAATTAACGCTAATTATTATAGTAACAGAACATAACCTTCTGCGACAGTATTGGATTTCCAGCCTCCGTGACGTTTCGCTAATTGTCTTTCGATTGCATATCCGAGAATAATCGATGATTGCGGTTTTATAATGGTACAATGGTGATTTCTCATTGGCTGAACAACTGAACTATAATGAATAGGTGTAGGCTACTTTAATGAGGTGCATTAAAAGGCTAGTACCAGGTGTATAATTACTACATTTCGGCATGGTCGAGCATAAACATACCTATTACATACCACAATCACTATTCAATTATGTAAATCTTGAAACCCTATATTGGGGAATAAAAAAATGGTATTTGGAAATTTTGGGAACCAAATGTATTGGGAAGTAAGGATATTGGGAGAAAACGCATTGAAAAATTTCTATTGGGAAATTAAGTTTTGGAAATAAGTGTATTGGGAAATGTAGTTATTGGAAAAAATGTTTTGGGAAAAGTATGGGGTAATCGCGTTGGATACACTCTCGTGTAATGTTTGTACGTTGTCGATGGGTATAGCATACAGCGATGTCCCCATAGCCAGAAATCCAAAGGATTTAGGTGAGGTGATCGGGCAGTCATGCTTCTGGACCTCCTCGACCAATCCATCGTCCATTATTCTTTGTTCACGTCATGGCGGATTAGATGTATTCCAGTTCTTAATCCGCCATCACTCTCTATGCAAATATATCAGAAAATTAATACATTTGACTTATAAGTATCCTCTGTTTACAATAATAATACTACTAATAATAAAATTAATACTAATAATGATAAAAGCAATAATAATTATCAACTAATAAGTCTACCTCTTTTATTTAAAACTCCTACTCTCTTAAGAATTATTCTATTACTTCATTGACTACTCTTCGCAGTTTCTTATCGTGTGACTACTCAACATTTATAATTCCATCTCCGTTAGAGCTTTGACTTTCTCTTCCCATCTAATTTTAACTCTAAACAGAAATTTTCCTAATTTATGTAGATTGCTTGCGTTTAGGTGACCATTCATTTTTTTTATAAGCTACTATAGCGTTTATTTGTAGAAATTTTTTTATCCACCCAACTGTTTCTCAAATCATTCGTTGCCTGACACTTTAACGCAATATGCATTGCGTCTTCAGCTAGTCCACACAAAGAACATTTATCCTTCTCTACGTTCCCTCTCCTATTCTTGAGTCTCCAGATACCTAATCTCCACCGTGCCACTCCCGTTCTCTCTTCCCTTGAATTCTTCCTGTTCCCAAAACTGTTTCACCTCCCTATAGTATTTTAGTGATCCTAGGTCTTTCATATTACTAAAAATATCTTGTCTTGAAATTTCGTTTGCCCTCTCTTTTACTATTCTTCCAATAGTTTTCGTGTTTATAGACCCTAGTTCTCTCCATAGCCAATTTAGACCTAATCTATTTATTTCACTTTCCAGCTCTTTCAGCCAATTCGATTTCCAGTTAGCGGCTTTCATACAAAAGATACATGTTTTCATAAACCATCGTCCATTAAAACTCCTAGTTCATTGAAAAAATCTATAGTGACACTTGTGGCACACAAGGTCGCAGTTGGGGCTCTCCCGTTTTTCCCCAAATTAGGCATTTACATCATTCCGTCATCATTTTTCCATTTCATTATCATTCCTTAGCGTTCCCCGAACGCGGGCCGGCGACGGATGGAGGGGGTTGGCCTAGGGACGAGTGGGGTTGCCTGCTCGAAACCTGGACCAGAGAGTCTTAGGCCCGATTGTATAAACCATTTAATCTTAGATCAGAGGTTAAATTGATCCTTGTTTCAGCTGAACTTGGAATTTTGTGTTGTATAAAGTCTAATCTGGGATTAATTTGTCTCAAACTAAAGTCAACTTTGACTGAAGAAATTTCTCCGATTAAGTTAGATGATCCAAGTTCAGTTATTTCTTTTCTGTTTGAAATATACGAGTGACAGATTGTGCAAATAAAATATCCATTATTATTAATATTAATAGATATGTTAGGTACATTTATATATGTATATTTCTTTCAATTTCTTGCCTTAATACACAAACATTCTTATATTTTATAAGGCTCTATCGTGTTCAGCAGTACTTATCAAATAACATAACCTATAATTATATTATGTTTATAACAACCATTAATTATTAATGGATATGATAGGTACATTCATAAATGTTCAATTAACTGTATCACTAAACGAAAATTGTCGTTTTATAAAGCTTTATTATGTTTAGCAGTATCAAACACCATAACATGATAACAACTTGGAGAACAGTCAACCTTCTTCTTATTGTCCGCCATTATTTACATTGCACAAAAAACCAGTGTCTCCAACAGAGTGTAACACGGAAAGTCGCGAAAAAGTAGTTGTAAAGTCGCTAGATTTCTCATTATCAACAAAGAAAGATTAAATTTTGTCACTATGGGGTGCTAAAAAGGTCACTAAATCCCTATTTAAGCAATATAAAAGTTAAAAGAAATTGTTGTTGAAAAAGAGTTAAAATCGCTAGATTGGCGACACTGAACAAACCTGTATAACATGGTCCGCGCATCACGTATTTCACCCGTTTATGCGATGTTGCCAAATCCTTTTCACATGAACTTAGATTGCATTTGAACCAAGGTAATTTGATCGCAGGAAAGTTTTATACAATAGAAGAAGTGTCTGAACTCGGTTTACTTTTCGATCATCGATCAAAGTTGATCTTTAGTCAAGGAGTTTTATACAATTGGGCCTTAGTGTGGTGGGCGGTGTGGGTTTGGGAATGCGTCACCAGAGGGCTAGCGCAATAGATCTGAAAAGTTCACAGTGCTGGGCCATAGTGCCCCCCCCTCCGTTAAATTCAATTCAATTAAAAAAAAAACTCCTAGTTAGATTGTCGCACTCTTTACGTAGATTACATTATAAGTTCTAATTTTATTTCACAGCCTTGATATGGATCGCGTACAGACATTATCCCCCATCAGAAGAAAGTCTGGAAGCATCTAAAGCTGCCCTCAAGAAGACGGGTCTCAAACTGGAGGACTTCGACATCAACTGCGATTCCGACGGACGTCACATTTAAGGTTGTCTTCGAAAGTGATGCAAAACTAATAAAGTACAATCTATATACTATACTATATACTAGTATAGGTCTATATTGTGAGAATATTCCTCAATTCTGAGGTTTCTTCCGAACCAGATATTAACTAATATAATATTAAATTTTGTGCGAGATCGTGCGTATTTGCTTGGTTTCCGTACAAAACCAATCCGCGGAAAGTCTAAAATTCCACATTCAGTATTCCCAACCTAACACACAGAACAATTTCCCTTTTCTTACCGCTTAAGTGACATATTGATTTTACTGCTTTAGGCTTTTAACATATTATTTTTAAAGACGTTCAATATAGTAATAATTATAAATTGGAAACTTACTACTGCAATTTCACCTAAATTGCACTGTTAATTATTGTTTTTAAATATTTGCAAAAATTAAGTAAACTCTACAACTCCACTAAAGTTACTGCATTCGTGATGGAAGTAACATTAAGGAAGCCGTGAAAAAAATCAACAAGATTCCAGATGCCGATGTTATTGCTGCAATATGTTACATAAATAATATTGTTAAAATATTAAAATGAAAAATAATTCATTACATAACCTTACCGTTTGTTTTAAGTTCGCATTTATAGACTGGGGGGGGGGGGTGGAAGACAGACGTATATCACGGCCAGCTGGAGTATAGTAAACACAGAAAACATTTTAAAGCAACAATGTTGAAGATAGATATTTTTGTTTTGCAAATTTGCCGTCATTGAACAGAAACCAAGATGGAGATTTCATTGCAACTAATTAGAAATTCCTCTTTCAGGTATGTAATAAACGATCTTCGCACAAAATAATGTAATACACGAGCGGTATGTTTTCTTTCAATTCTCGGAAATTAAAAAAGCTCAACTACGTTTCGCTTTTTCAAACTTTTCCTCGAACATGAAAATTTCAACACACCGCTCTTGTAACGCATATTACTATTAAACATTCCACATTATGCCAGAGATGTACTGTATTACAGTCCAAGTGTGTTTTTAATTAAACTAGGTTAACTGTCCCTATCATCTGCATCTTCCTTGTCACCCCGAATTTCTTCACTGATTATTGAAGACCTGTCTTTGAAAGGGGCTAAGCTCAAAAAACAACTTTCTGAGATAGCCTATTGGTTAAAATCACACTGCCGAATGAGTTCCTCGACAATAATGTAATATGAGTCGAGACACAGGATCCAAACATCGCCTAGATCTACCTTATTGCATAATCCAATAAGAACTTACAACGGCTTTGCTTCTAGTAAACAGGTTTTCCTTGGTGCTCAGTTATAAACTAGCTGTAATAATAGTTTTATGTATTACATGTAATATGTTATTTTATAAAATATATTACAGTATTATAACATTATGTACCGAATTTGTTTATTATCTGTATAAAATATATAAGCGTATGGTTTTACTTTGAGAAGCTTTTCTCATCTACTCTGCTGTCAAAAAATCTAGAAGTTATATTACCGGTTGTTCTTTATGGTTGTGAAACTTGGACTCTCACTTTGAGAGAGGAACAGAGGTTAAAGGTGTTTGAGAATAAGGTGCTTAGGAAAATATTTGGGGCTAAGAGGGATGAAGTTACAGGAGAATGGAGAAAGTTACACAACGCAGAACTGCACGCATTGTATTCTTCACCCGACATAATTAGGAGATGGTCAAGGCATGTAGCAGTTATGGCGAATCCAGAAATCATATAGAGTGTTAGTTGGGAGGCCGAAGGGAAAAGACTTTTGAGAAGGCCGAGACGTAGATGGGAGTATAATATTAAAATAGATTTGAGGGAGGTGGGATATGATGATAGAGAATGGATTAATTTTGCTCAGGATAGGGACCAATGGCGGGCTTCTGTGAGCGCAGCAATGAACCTCCGGTTTCCTTAAAAGCCAGTAAGTAAGTAAGTAAGTAAGTAAGTAAGTAAGTAAGTAAGTAAGTAAGTAAGTAAGTTAGTTTTATGTACTATGTATTATTATTATTATTATTATTATTATTATTATTATTATTATTATTATTATATGTTTCCATTGAATTATGGTAATAACTTCATTTTTACCCTTGTTTTCTACGGTTTTAGTAAATGGCGCTTGGCCCACTATGGTTCTGAACTCTTCAATTTATCCCATAATCTAGGTGTTTATTGTATCTGCTGACATCCTTCTTCAACGTCTGATTCAGAAGTACTGAGTAGTTTAATTGGGCTGGAACGCCGTTCCAGAAAGTAAAAATGTATTCATGCCTGAAACAGGAAGATTCCAAACTTGGCACCCAGTATGAGACCATTTGGCTATTGCTTCATATGTACTTCGGTACATCAATATATATATGATATGCGTAATAAATCACTTTGTGATTTAAGACGGCGCCCATACCGTCGGATCCCGGCCAAACAGTCACTCATCTGAGTGCACCTCAACACATGTATGGACTTCGGTCCTGCGTTCATAGACATCTATGACGTAGTGCAGAGGGCGGCCACCAGAGGGAACCCAAGAGATGGAGCTTAATCTGAGACGATTCTAAACGGCGTCGGGATTGTATCCGGCGTGGCTTAGTGGATAAAGCATCAGCACGTAGAGCTGAAAACCCGGGTTCAAATCCCGGCGCCGGAGAGAATTTTTCTCCGCTCCATCACTCTTTCATCATGTGATGACGCAGAATATCTGCATGGAAATATCATATGTACTTCGGTACATCAATATATATATTGCTTCATTGTTAAGTTGCGTTCCTTTAAATATTTCTTTGCAACTAAATCTACTGGAGATAAGAACAAGGTATTAGAATTGAAGGTCTTGTTGGGTAATCACTTGTTAGGGAACTGTTCAGCGCATAAATGCCTTGCTTCAGTAGCACTGCAATTAGTACGTCCATATATTAGGTGCATATCTGCCATTTGCTGATTATGTTATTATCACACGTACGAAGGGTAATGGAAGAAAACAAGGTATGTCCATTTTAAGCGATTTTAACGGATTCTATAGGTGGAAACTGGGAGTACAGAACTCTCCAATCACAATAATTTAAAAATGGAAATGTCCTTATAAAGTAACGTTAAATAGGCATATTTGGTACATTGCATTGGTTAAAAACCAGGAATGTTCAGGTATTAAAACTTGTTTTTCTCAATTATGCTGCTTTGCGTCACTCACTGTTTTCTCTAGACACCCTTCATTATTACAGTAGCAAATAACAAAGTAATACAAATCTCAATAGTAGACCTAAATAACAAAATAATACAAATCTCAATAGTAATTAAAAAAACCCTGCAACTTTCAATTGCAAATAACAAAATACTGACAGATCTCACCATGAGCTCTGCGCCGCATTTTAGACTGCCTTACTCTCTCCCATATTCCAAAAGTCTGCCGTATTTGCTGACATCCTTCTTCAAGTCGCTGGCGAATCCACATTATGAATACTCGTACGTCTGGAATACAAACTGGCCTTTAAATGACCCCATAAGCAGAAATCCAATGGACTGAGATCGGGAGAGTGATCAGGCCAGGCTGTCGATCCCTCACGACCTATCATATAATTTCAATTAGTTATTTAACGACAATTTATCAATTACCCTCTTATGGCCAGACGAAATAAAAAATGATAATGTAGGTATAGTTATTTTCATCACGGATGCTAGCCTATATGTTGAAAGTTGGTAAGGAACTTCAACTACTTTAGCCGAAAGTTATCCTAGCCCATGGACTACATCAAATAGTTCAAGAAGTTCGCTCCTGCTACAGTGATGTGAACAGTTTGATATCGAATGTCAAAGAAATATGTTTAAGGCACCAGGACGGGTTACTAAATTCAGTGAAATGGCTCCTGGAGCCCCTCTACCCCCGCAACCAGTTGTAATTAGGTGGTGGACATGGCTGGATGCTGCAGTCTATTTTGCTACACATTATAAAATGGTTGGAGACGTAATCAAAACGTAGGTAGTGTTTACTGCAACAGACTCGAAAATCCAGTAATGATGACGTGACCTGAGCTCCAGTTTATTTGTCATGTGACTATACACCTTATTCTCTGTTGTTTACTCTAAAGGACAGCGTACAAAGTCAGTACACTGACCTCCCCCGCTCTCTCTACTTGCTATGCTATAGTTTGGGTGCACGTAACTTAACGACAAATGTTCTAGATGTCTCAGCTTTACTTATGATCAGGCGTCGAGACTTCGGACCCGATAGAGCAATTCAGTGGGAAATCCGCATAACGGCGTACTGAGTATAGTGGTAAAGCGTACAGTGAGTGGGGGTACTGTAGAATGGATGCCAACAAATACGCAAAGGAAAACGCTCTGGATTTGAAGGTTCTGACGAATAATTTGGTTTTCAAACCAACTGTGTCTGAAACTATTACACGGTTAGAAAAGTCAGAGCAAGAGATGCCGGAAGCCCTCAAATTAATTTAGAAAATGATGCAGAGAATTAATGAGACATCAAGTACACCGGTTTCTGAACGTGTAAAACAGAAGTGGAAATCAATTTTATGTAAAAATAACGGATATGGAACACTGTGTAACATAAACAGCAAATTAGTGCGCATATAGTCACCCGAGAATAAAGAACTGTCTCTTAGAGACTGCAATGATGTTAGGTTTTTTCGTTTTGTTCCTATCACGTCATGCGACGTAGAGCGCAGCTTTCTACAGTACAAACTTTAGCAGATAACCGAAAAAGATTTATGTTTGAGACACTGAGAATGTATCTTGTAGTAGGTACATTGCAATTCGGTACTGCAACTACACATCCTAAAGACGACCAATATATAAATGAAAAAATTAAAATTGCTACATGCTTATTTCCACCATTAACAATGTGTATAATTAAACACAAATTCTTATAAAAGACAGGAGAATAAATGCTTTTCACATTCTTTTGACATTATCATTGTGTAATGTATATTTACTTTCAGAATGTACATATGTGTGTTTCCCCATACTACCGTACTCTACTCTAAATAGCAACGTTGTTACCTCAACACATCTCTATCTACTTCCAGCGAGTCAACAACCTATAGTGCATGCACAGTAAACTTATTGTATCGGGTCCAAAGTATCGAAGCCTGCTTATGATACAAGCTCGTTTGTAGAACTAGGAGAAATCCGAGTTTGACAGACACACACACACACACACACACACACACACACACACACACGCGCGCGCGCGCGCGAGGGCCAAAAAGATAACTTTGCAAATGTGTATCATATGTTTTTCTACTATAGCACAAATTTAAATTAAATAAATATTTCAAGTTGGAGAGATTATAAGATCACGATTTCACGGCCGTCTAAACTCAGAATCATTAAGAAATAAGTATCCTTGGAATTACAGCCTGTTTCATTCATGATAACTGTGTCACGGCCGTGTAAACGGGCCATATAATCAACAAAACGGTTAGGAGAAGTTGAATGATAAATCTTGTTGAAATGAGTACTACAGATGTAACTTCAGAATAATAAGGGCTAAAATGTAAACATGAATGTTAAATTTGTTACTTATTTGTGTTACGTGTAATATTTACGTCATGAAAGATCGACGTAATGCATTAATTTCTTACTGAATGAAGTTTGTATATTGAATATTACATTTTCTTTGCCAATGCGTAAAGTGCAGTGGCGGCTCGTGAACCTGTGGATTGGGAGAGCTGTAGTAGATTTCGGTAGATACAAATTTCACTTCTTGATACCATTACTAATAAGTATAGGACAAAAATAAATGCACTACATATCGAAAAACCAAAACTTCCTGACTTAGTTGGGAGATGTCTGTGGGACCATTTTCTAATCCCTAAGAAAAACTAATACCATCGATTTCAGTCTGAATTTCAGATCGGCAGACACTCAACTTACAATCTACCAGTTCATTCTGAATTGTCTTAGAATAACCTTAAACAGTGGCATGTTCCAAATGATTTAGATTACTCACGAACTGTAGCAACCCACGAAACACATCAGGGTTCTTCGAATCGTTTTTTCATCATGCCCCCTAAGGGGAAGTTCATATCGGCCACAAAATTTGATACAATCAATATATATATATATATATATTTTTAATAATTTCACGATTTTTTCTCACTTCTTGATTATGTTTGAGAATGTTTGTTCTGTTCGTTTCACTTAATTGCACAGCAGTATGAGTTGCGTAACATAGCCAATGAAACGACATTTTTCAGGTGAGACTGCGAAGATTCGTGCATTTTGCTTTTTAGGGGCAAATGTCCTAAATCTGTCACACCACTCCTAGTCCATGCAGCATCACCACCGAAGAGGAGGCAAGGAAAACAAAATACAGATTTTTTTGTTCACATCCACATAACCACAAATGCTTAGTGTAAATTTCATTGTTATACTTCCTTACATATATGCACTATTTCGGCTGGATGAAGCTTAAGTAAGATTTAAGTCGGATAACGGACGACCCTTTAATTTCACTTCATTACATCAATATTCTCCGCAAGGGAAAGTTGGGAAAAATAAAATTAATATTCTGTAATTCACACACACTCATGCTTCTAAATTTGCACTGGTTAAGTTACGGTATTAAGACGTCACACCAAAGCAACACTCAGATATACTGATGGTCAATAATTTTCTAAAACTGGAAAAGAAGTCTCTTTCGTATTTTACGTGCTATATCAAAAGGATTCTACTCGTGCAATCATTTTGAGTTATGGCAAATATTAGGTTCTGCTGGAGGCTGGATATATACGTAATAATAAGGCAAAAGAGAATATTAATTTCGTTATATTAACTCGATAAGATTCTACAACAATAAGTATGTGAAAAGAAAATAAAAATTTTGTCATTAAGTTTCAAGGGAATAGAGAATCCATTTGACGTAGCATTACAATAGCGGTGTGGGAGGAGAGGAAAGATCCCTTGTGGCCTGGCTCTGCAAGCCGCTGCAGCGAAATATGGGTTTTAAACAGCGGCAGTTTCCCTCTGCTTCCCTTCACCTCTCTACCCCCTGACCATGCAAGACACGCTCTCTATGAACTGACCATCCTGCAGATCCCAGGACGACTTTGAATGTAGTGTCAATTCCAATACAGTCGACGTGTAAAAAGATTATGCACAAGATAATAGTCCATATTCCCGGCCAGATGAAATAGAAAGTAATTTACCAATAAAAGCTGTAACAATTCTTCTACAAATTAAAATAAATATTATTTTTATTTCCCTGTCAAAGCAGGGAGTGCTGCAGCTCCGCAGCTCTTATGGACGAGCCGCCCCTGGTAAAGTGATTGCTTACTTTTTTAAGCACTATTGTTTTAAAGGCTCAATTTACTTACTGATAACAATAGATAAAATGCAACTTTACGCACTATGAAATAAAAATATTGTGGCGCCAGACCGGAATGCTATGCAATATTGAAAGAATTCCTGATGATCACATTTCCGTATTTTAGATTCCTCCCGTAGGTAGGCAAAGTGAAATAGCTACTGATAACACACACTACACCAGATAGCTGCGTGGACTATCCTCTACCTAGCGCAGGCCTACGTCATTCCGACGTATCTTTCCGGTGAGCTGTTAGACAGCTCTTCCGCTCCGAAGGAGCGGCCACGCTCACTGAGCGCCGTTTGTGCAGGCCTGCTGTAGACCGTCCCCGACGACTGTGAAAAGGACGGTACTTATACCCCTTACACCCTGCATAAATAAGCAGTTCCCTTTCTGTACTTACTCTGTTGTCCACGCCATCCACGATCTCTTTTCCCACGTCACATTGTGGGTCAGCCGTGGTCGAGCGGGCGACGAGGTAGACCAGCAGCGTTGTTAGAAATCCCTTCATCGCGTCCTGAAAATAAGTCAGCCATAGAGCCAGTCGTAAGTGATGACCTTCAACTCGAACACATTTCCTGTATCTCCGAAAACAATTCTGGTTCACTCGCAAAAGTTCATGTTGACTGATTGCCTGTATTTCTCTCGTGATATTGTACTTCAATTCTTCTAACGTGTGCGGATTTGATGTTTACACTTTATTCTTTAACGTTCCCCATAAATAAAAATCTCACGGAGATAGGTCAGGGGAACGAGGTGGCCACAATCCTCGACTAATTATTATTCTGTCAGCAGCGCCATCCCGCCAAGTATATGAGCTCATGAGAGAGACATACAGAGTGTTCCGCTTATAAGTATAACAAAAGAAATAGCTATAACTTCTGAATTAATACAAGTATATAGTTGAAACCAACTGCTACAAAGAATGAAAACTGGGAATTTTTGTTACCTTATGTTCCATAAACCTCAACATGGCTTCCATTGGTGGCACGGGAAATATCCAACCGGTATTCAACCTCGACCCAAGTGTTATGAAGCATCTGTGGTGTAACATTGTTGACAGCAGCATAAATTCTTTCTTGTAAGTCTGCCAAATCACGTACTGGCGTCCTGTAGACCTGGTCCTTAACAAACCCCCACAGGAAAAAATCAGGTGGTGTTAGATCTGGTGATCTGGCAGGCCATGTGATGTACGGTGATCCTCTTCCGATCCATCTTGCAGGGAATTGTTCGTCTAAGAATGTGCGAACCATGTTGGCAAAGTGTGGTGGAGCCCCATCTTGCTGGAAAATTGCTCCATCTGGGAGTTGTGGCACAGCATACAGTTGCAACATATCCAGGTACGTGTTTGCAGTGACTGTCTTTTCAGCAAAGAAATAGGGACCAATGATTCTGTCACGCATGATCCCACACCAAACATTCCATTTAGGGGAATCCCGTTGGTGTTCAATTACGACACATGCTGACTGACTAAAGATACGATACGAATTCTCTTATTTAATGATCTGCGCATGCGTGAGTCTTCTAAAAACAAGTAACAACAATGGATTAAAACTTCCCAATTTCCTCTTTACAATGGTACCAATCTTAACCCATTTGCATGCATTGTTATGAAATTATAACTATTTCTTTTATTATACTTATAAGCGGAACACGGTGTATTTCGTAGATGATATCAGATCGCAGCACTGGCTACCATCCACAGGACCCTACAAGGAACTGGTAAGCATAAGAGACCGGAAGAAGAAGGAGATAGACCTAGAGTTCTACACCACATCAGCCATGCTAGACGACAGCTGGACCAGGGAGTGTAGGAGCCAGAGGCACGTGACAACAAGACTCGCAATACAGTAGAACCTCTATTATCCGTGGTAATGAAGGGGGTGGGCTGAACGGTTAATCGAAAAAATCGGATAATTCGTACCATAAAAAGTTTTCGTAAATTTAGTTAATAATAGGCCTACTTACACTTTGTTAATTTCCTCTATGGCCTTCTATTTAACACGCTAGGTAGTGGATCACAAGTTTATTAATTTAAATCTCATTGTAAACGACAGGTTTTTAAGGGGTAGGAAAGCTTCTTGTAATGACTACCTGTGGAAAGATGTGAATAGTAGAGGTCTCGTGTTGTAGATTTACATACTTTATACACTAAAAACTCATATCCTGTTGTGAGATGAGCTACAGTTTCTCTTTCCCCAAACCACTCAATTATTTACTTTTTTCGATACTTAGCACAACAAGATTTCTTTTGACACCCGTAGAAGACATTTTATATAGAAGTTATATAGTACGACAACTCGTATAGTAGACCATACTGTGTAAAAATAAAGGCTTGTAATAACACCACAGTCTACTATATACAGTCACGAAGCTTGAGTTTTGAGGGTGCTAGAAACAATAGACTGTGCCGGTACTATTTCGCATTATCTTTAATGAGGCGATATTAGCAATCCTAGTGGTGAGCAACTGTCTAATGTTTGCATATTTATTACGTATTGAGCTTCGTGACTGTATACAGGGTGTTTCAAAAATATGGGGCATAATTTCAGGTATGTATTTCCCACATGTAGACAATCAAAATAGTTCATTACAACATGTGTCCTGAAATGCTTTATTTCCGAGTTATGGCCTCCACAACACTGAAATTCACCGGAACGTTTTTCTTTCCGCAGGTCGTTGCTGTCAAAGGAGACATTAAGAGGGCACTGTGACAGTTCATTCCGAGGCGAAGGTTACATTCAGTGTTGTGTAGGCGTTGGTTTATTCGTCTCCGGTGCCTGATTTGGAATCCCTTCGGAATCGAATTGTGGCATGTTCTGAGGACATACGCAATATTCCTGGAGTTTGGGATCGTGTTCGCAGGTCAATGATACATCGATGTGAGGTCTGTATTCAAGCAGGAGGTGGACATTTTGAACATCTTCTGTAATGACAACGACCTGCGGAAAGAAAAACGTTCCGGTGAATTTCAATGTTGTGAAGGCCATAACTCGGAAATGAAGCATTTCCGGACACATGTTGTAATGAACTATTTTGATTGTCTACATGTAAGAAATACATACCCGAAATTATGCCCCGTATTTTTTAAACACCCTGTATACTAGACTGTGATAACACTCTATAGAAAAAATATAATATGCTAACACAATGTACAGTAGGTTACTTCATATACAACTCTGTAGCAAAAAAAAAGCGAGAGAAAGACAGACGGATAATCCACCAATCGGTTAATAGAGTGACGGATAATCGGAGTTCTACTGTACACGGGTTTCATCATAAAATATGTGTGAACAACAAGTTCCATGAACCGACCGAAGACTGCAAATGTGTGCTGTGCGGGCAAAGATGTAGGAAATACCACATCATAACGTGTGCGAAGAGAGTTGAACCAATAACAGACTATGGCAAAGACTAAACTTGGACATTAATGCTCAATTCGAGCGCATTTTTCTCATTATTATTATTCTGTCACCAAACACACTTCGCAATTCATGTATAGAATTCGCAGCGATGTGGGCTGTAGCTGAATTCTGCTGAAACCAGCCGCTCAATCGTTCATTTCTTATTACTTGCGGGAAAAAAAATATTTAAAATTGTTGTTGTTTTCTAATGCCAGGTGTTTGACAATAAAGTCATTTGACCTCTTGCACTCCAATATTTTTCAAAGATATTATCATGACCAGCCACTGAAGCACAGATTTTGAGGTGTTCCGAATCCATTTCTTGGTTTGAGTTGCACAATGGACAGTTAGGGGACTGATATATTCCAATTCTATGCAGGTGTTTGGCCAAACAATCATGGCCTGTTGCCAATCTAAATGCAGCTACAGACGATTTTCGTGGTAAATCGGGAATTAACTGTGGATTTTGATGCAGACAGTTCCTTTTTGCCCATGGGATTCTGTTATCAAATTTTGTTTGTTGAAGTCTAAGTATGTAGATTTAATAAATCTCTTCACAGAGTAATACGTAGATTTAGTAACAGGTCTGTAAGTAGCAGTGCTGCCCTTCTTTGCTAAAGCATCCGCATTCTCGTCTCCCAGGATTCCACAGTGGGATGGTATCCATTGGAATACAATTCTTTTATTGAGTGATATTAATTGAGAGAGCATTTTAGTTATTTCTGCTGTTTGAGATGAAGGTGTGTGTTTAGAGACGATTGATAGAATAGCTGCTTTGGAGTCTGACAATATAACTGCATTTTTAAATTTACTGATGTGGCATAGAAGATTCCTGGGACTTTCACTTATTGCAATGATTTCTCCATCAAAACTTGTTGTTCCACACCCAAGAGATCTATAAAGTGAGAAGAGACAGCACATAACACCTGCACCGGCACCTTGTTCTCTGGAGATAAAGGATCCGTCGGTGTATAAATGAAGCCAGTTTTGTGGAGAGTATCTAATATTAATTGTCTCTAAAGACAATTGTTTTAGTATTTCAGTGTTTACTTCTGATTTCAGTATTTCTTCTGTTAAATTTAGATTATATTCCATATTTAATAGAGTTAAAGGGTTTGGTTTAATTTGTAGGTTTTCTTTTAAATTCGGAATATTGATTTTCTGTTCAAAATTGAAGTTATATAAACGTGTGAATCAACTGTTGTGTCGAAAAATATAGGACCGATAATTCTACTCGCACTCACTGCACACCAAACCCCAACGTTTGCAGCGTGGTGAGGAACTTCATGAATAATATGGGGATTTTCGGTAGCCCAGTATCTATTGTTCTGAGTAGAAACGTGACCGTGAAGATGAAACCATGCTTCATCAGTGAAGAACGTTAAAAGTGAGTCCACGTCGCCATTATGAACGGACTGCACAAAACATTTGCAATAATTAACCCTGCTTACAGGATCTTGTGGTTGTAAAGCATGAACTACAGTTACCCTGTACGGCTTAAGTTTCATATGCGTTCACAGCTCACTGTTCTTAACATAGACCTACATATACGAGCACTCTCCACAATTTGTAAACCGAAGCAAAAATACTAGATAAATGAAAACAAGACAACTATAGTTTCATTTCCGAAAGTGGATGACGTATTGTACACTCTGGTACAGTCCTGATACATAGCAGAATTTTTTTAGAATAAAGTAAATAATCAGTATACATACAGGATTATTGCCTGAAATAATATAATAGAATTTAACGTAATGCTTACGAACTATTTCCGGTCTTGCTATGGTTCCTTTCTTTTGACTAGTTTCAATTATCTCGGTCGAAATGTAACCAAAATTCTGGATCAGTGAGTAAAACAAAGTTAATTTGTTTGCAGGGATGATCAGGCTTTCAGCTTGGTGGCCACGGTGCAAATCGTTGGAAAGCGGGACCTCAACGTAACCTTCTCCTCAGCCCGTAAGTTAACGAAACCGTCTCCTTTGCTTTCAGATGATACGGAATGAAACATTTTTCGTAATAAAATCTATATATATAATTTGAACTGGTAATGGAAATTACGAGAAAACGGCTGAACCGATTTTAATGAGTGACCCCTCATTTTCATGCCTGGCATCCAAAGTTTTTCGGAAAAGTAGTAGTTTTCAATGAAATGTCAATTTTCCTACATAATTTTCCTATTTTCCAAAATCCATCTGTTGTCAGTTTTGAGAACTAATTTTACTGAATCACGGCCGACTTGATTGAATTTCAGAACAAAACAAAACACACACTACAATAAACAATAGGCTATTACACGAAGGCCATGACCTGCAGGATTGCCGACATATTTAGAGCTCAATTCAATTTGTTATTAAAAACTGATTCTGCAGTGTATAATTTTCTGAGTGCAGCTGTGTATTGGATATTCAAATCTACGAAACCTGAGGTGGTTTGATGACATTATTACCATTAGAAATTAAATATTATTATAGTTAATATCATGATGCCTCTATTTTTCATTAATTGTACATAATATTGATGCTATATTGATGACATGAAAGTGAAACGTTTTGTGGTTATGTAAGTAAATGTAGAGAATATCTTAATTTAGATCTTCATTTCTATAATTTACTGAGTGGCTGCTGTATATAACTACAAAACTTAAATAAGATAATAATATTGTTATTAAAATCAAATATTTTTATACTTATTAACCCAGTGGGGTTGGGTCTTTTTCATATACTTAATGGCGGTGTAGTGTAGATATCGACATGTGTCATTGTCTTCAGTATTGCCTCGAGAGAGCGCAAAAATTACAGTTCCTAAGGAAAGATAAAAAGGTATTACTTACTGATAAAATAAGAGGAATAGAAAATTTTGTAGTCTCCAGATCATTTCAGCAAGATCTCTTAGTAGGATAAAATGATTTTACGCTCTACATTTCAAGTTCTACATGCAGCAGCTATACGAAAATGCTATTGTTCGAAAGCTTAGCAAACCTGACATTTTTTTTTTAACTTTTGCCTACAATCCACAATGACCTGAAATAGCTACTGCTATCGTCCTGACACTGATACTTGCGTTTTCGCGTTGAAACTCAAAAACTGAAGTTGGATAGGTTCAAGAAAAAATATTTGGCCTAAAAAAATCCATTCAGAGGGAGTATGTTTCATTATTATGGAAGCAAATAACTATCAAAAAGACAAGTATTCTTCGTTGAAAATAAATCTGAAAAATTTTTATTTGAATATCTAACGAACTTAGTTTGCAGCAGCATTTGCTGCACAAGCCACTAGTAGTGTATAGAAATAAGTGAGAGTTTCAATCTCAAAATGAAAAGTACCGTACTTTACAGGAGGCCTTGACATTAGTTTAATGGAATACGTTTACGAACATGTTATTTGTGTAGTATAATTAACATTCTCGGAACGAATATATTTCTTTTTGCTTCTAGAGTTAGAACCAATGCTTATCTATCTTTGGTGATAGATATTGGTATAAGGAAATTTAACATGTTTGTCGCGGAATTTACAACAGAAATAATACTTCTTATCAGGCCTAATTGTTTGTTTACTTAGTTACCACATATTCAATCATATAATTATACAATAAATCATGATTTTTGTACTTGTCAAGATACTGAATGTGAAATTTTGTACTATGACATGCTTCATTAATAACTTAGTGCATTAATGAGAACTTCAATTTATTTCTCTACAATTTACGTTCATTTTTTACCAGTTATGTAAATTATACTAATTAATAATAGTCAAAATAGCCAACGGTGTGAATATTGTAGTAAACTCTTCAAATGTGTAACCAGCGAATAGGGATTATAAAGAATGGACACTTCGCGTCGGTACCTTTGATGCAGCAGGACTGATTTCAATTACCTTCAAGCCAACTAGAGCGTGAGATTCTGCTTTCTCCCTAGAGTTGGCACTGACATCACACCAGCTAGCAATCGACATAGCGGAAATATAACACATATAATTAATACATCTAGGTACATTATGTACTCAAATAAAATAAATTGCATCCATAAAATAATAAATCCGTCATTAACTGTAATGTGTAGATTCTAGAGTTCCTTTATAATGAGAGTTGAGACGTTGACCCCAACAACAATTAAAATATGTAATGATTTGATATCACTGAAAATGGAAAAACAAAACTCTTATGAGAAGTAAAATTATATACTTATATTATATTATATTATATTATATACAAATATTAAACGAATTTGATACATAATTTTATAATGTATTGTATTATTTTATAATATAATTTATTATATCTGAAATATAAAAAAAAAATATTATTACAACTAGTTTGTCACTGAGAAATAAGGAAAAGCTGTTAACTTGAATTTATTTGAAGCAAAGCGTTACTGGATTATGCAATAAGGTAGGCGATGTTTGAATCCTATGTCTCAACTCTATTCTCAATTATTATCTTAGCCTATGCTTGATTACACTAATCTCTAGCGCTTGAAAGTAGAACTAAACGCTGGCGCACAGAGAAACAAAACACAGGAAAATTCGCTCAGTGTCCATTCTTTATAATCCCTATTCGCTGGTGTAACCATTCATATAAGCAAAGCGCACCCTGATGTTAATCGGAAGGTCATTATAATTGAGGCGTTCAGAGCTAAAGTGGATCAAGTCACAAATTTTCATAAATCAAGTTTAATTCATTTTGTTATTATCTGAAGTTGGATCTTTTCCGAGCAGCAATTAATCAAGTCTTAATTCAAGCATTCGCCAGTAGGTGACACCAGTCACTTTTGGCTCAGATTATTTTTTCACGATGTTCTGAGCTATAGTGGATCAAGTCACCAAAGCGTTGCATCAATTAACATAAAAATTATTTATATTTTATAAATCTATAATTTGAGAATGGGGCAATAAAATTATTGCTAGTCAAATTAAATAATCCACTAGAGTAAGTTAAGTTTAAGTTCTATTATCTCAAAACTATGTCTCATGGACGTGATCCACTTTAGTTCTGAACGCCTCATATATAAAGATGATGGAAACAAAACAACTAACCAGTTGAAAGGACATTCCTATGCATCAATTCCTGGGAGAGAGGAAAATGGGAATGATCTTCGGAATGCTGAGTTACAGTCTCCACCACAAGTCCACCAAATGGTAAATCTCAAGATATTGTAGAATTTGAAAATAAGTTTAAGGGTGTTATTAATAATGGTGACGTGGAGGAGTCTGAGAAAATCTTTGTTAATTTCATTCAATATTTGGAAAAATGCTATTAACACCTTGCCAGGTCCTAGAATCCTGCAGTACTACGTTATTATAACAAACGTAAAACCCATAAGGAAACAAAGCATATTTCCCACTTATCTACGAAAAATCCTGGTAGATTAGCTGCAAGAAAACGAAAAGGAAATGAAGAACGATATTAATATGAAGTGACTCAGTATCAGTATTTCAATCAATCAATCGTAAAGTGGTGAGAAACATAGTCAAAATAAGGCACAGATGCATTATAAGGGCCATTCTCCTTATTGGTTGAATGGTATGAATGCTACTATCGATATGTATTGTTATTATCGACATACACACAAATTCCACGATTTTGGACATCTGGCCGAAATCTACGGCTGATCACTAGGATCCAGAATACAAAGCAGAGATTAAATTAGAAATAAAATATGATTGCGGAGAGAATATGGAACAATGATAAATTTAAAAATAAAGTACAATTTGAATAATTTCAAGGGAAAAATTGTTCCGGGGCCGGGTATCAAATCTGCTTTACAGGGAGCCTTACCTGATAGACTAGATTCGCATAATATATACGTCACTGTGTACGTTAACAGAAAACCACAATTCCAAGCCATACAGAGAATGTGTGCACTCGATGTGGGTCTCTGGCGTTTCGTCAGCCCACGCGAGTTGTGTGGATATAGAGGGAAAAGTTGAGACGGTGTCGGGTGGAGTTCCCGGGTAGCTCAGTTGGAAAGAGCGCTGGTACGTTCAACCAGAGGTCCCGGATCGATACCCGGCCCCGGAACAATTTTTCCCTTGAAATTATTCAAATCTGCTTTACAGGGAGCCTTACCTGATAGACTAGACTTGCACAATGTACAATTTGATTTCGCAGAAACATGAGATGAAAACACATTGAAGAGTAATGAAATGAAGTAAAAAAGAATTACGTAGTGTTATACAAGTGATTGTGTAAAATGGATAATGAATCTCTCAATACCATTAGACAAATTTTGTTAATGTCCTCATTAGAAAATTTAAGAGAAAGGAGAATGGTTTTGGTTAACTTAAATGAAGTTCCCCTAGAGCCAAAAAGAAGCCCTTTCACTTCCCATGTATTAATATTCATTTTGTATCTCTCACTGAAGTGAGGAATACGTGGGTTGTAAATAGACTTCTTTTCATCGTTAACGTTATTGGTTTGTTGATTGTCCTTCTCAAAACGGACAGTGGGGTCAAGAATGAGGCTTCTTTGATTCCGGCGATCGATGGCTATAATGTCTGCTCTTCTCGTTGACCCATTCTTAGCCAAGCAGTGCACTTCTTCGTAAACCTCCCACTTTGCCTGCCGAAGAGTGGTTGCGATTGAGCTTCTCACTTTATGGTGGCGATTGTTCCTCAGTAGTTCTCCTTTAGGGCAATAACCCAAAACATGCCCAAGGGTTTCTACTTCGCTGCATCCTGGATGACGACACTTTTGATCTTGAAAGGAACGACCTGGCACCGATCGTACTGCTGCGATGTTTGTGGACATCTTTATGGCATTGGTCCACTCTGAGGATGATATCCCTCTTCTGTTACTAATCCAAGAGTTGTTTTTTGGATCTTCACTGTAAGTTGCCAACTTCTAAATTAACAGTCAGTTTTATATTGTTGACTTGTAGCCTACTTCAAAATGGAAATAACGCCAAAAATATAATATAAAGTGACTAAAATCACATGAATAATAAACTGTTTAAATTTTTTTATTCAATTTTTTAATTTGGTAGCATTTAATGCTTATCGAATATCGAATGCTAAAAACGCTAATCGAACCATCACCTTTTTTTGCGTATAATGTATGATGGGTGGCCCATATAATGCATAAAATATGTAAAATGCTTATTAGTACTATTTCTGAATATTTTACAAATAGGTTTGTTAGAGACTTGACCCACTAGAGTTTATTGATCCTATATCTTCAGAAGAGGAGGTATTCAGATATCTGAACATGATACAAACATGGCAGTCTAAAAAATTTAAGTTGACACATCTTCTGGTCCGGATCCTTCGTGTAATCTTGAGAACAATCAAGGAACTAAAGACGAGTAAAGTACTTTGCTTACTAGCTAACACAATACTCAAGTTTAAAATATTGTGACAGCGACGTGAGAATCGAACTCACGACCAGCGTCCCGCAAGAAAGCAGATCGCACAGGCTCCACGGAACATTGAGTGACGTCGCGCGGTGGAGAGAAGAGAGAGGGTGTATTACGTCAACGCGACGAGTTTGCGCGCATCTGGTGCTGGTAGAGAGGAGAGGGCTCTGGATTTCTCTGGAGTGCCATCTCTAGAGACGCGTGGAACCTTCGAGGCTACGTCGCTGTGGTTATAAATTACGGACGCGAAGGAACGACAGCAGTTTGCAGTTTTAGAGTTTTTCAGTTATTCAGTCAGTGAGTAAGCCAGAGCAAGCAAGCCAGCCAGCCGGAGTTCGACTCGAGTGTGCGTCCGCATCTGCGTCAGCATCCGAAGGCCTGAGTTCGAGTGCAGTGGACCGCAGTTGGAGGGACCTGAGTTCGAGTGCAGTGGACCGCAGTTGGAGGGACCCGAGTTCGAGTACAGTGAACTGTCTCTGAAGGTCTGTGGTTCGAGATACCGTGAACTCGAGTGACTGAGATAGAAGAACTGTGAACTGAGAACTGGTAGTTCTGATTTGTAAATAGTGCTTTGTAAATATTAGTTAAGATTAACAGTTCATTGTTGTTCGTACTAGTCCAAGTAAATTGTCATTGTCGTCGGTGGAGTGCTATAACGAATACTGTGTTAAGTGAAAATCCAATTGTTGACGAGAGCGTTTAAGGCGAATTGTAGAAAGGAATTATTGTTGTGACGAATAAATTACATTGTGGTTACTAATAAAATTCACAATATGTCTTTATTTTCTTATGACAGCTAGGGCAATTTTACTATTTGAAGGCGGTGAAGAAGACCAGTTGACGAACTGCAGGTCGATATCAATAGGATTTTAAATAGTTCATTTTTATTTCATATTGTATACTTCACAATTAATCGATTTAAAAATAATATTTATAAAGTTGAACGTTTCTTCATTTAAGAATAATTAATCTACATAAATATTTAATCGTTATTAAATAACAAATACATAATTTCTCCTCAAAATGCAAGTAAAACAAATTAGATTACTTGCATTTTCTCTTACCTGATCCTTCTAGTAACAGACTGTTTCCTGTAACGGTTAAATATCTATTTACCTTTATTCATTTATTTATTCTTAATTCTATACAGAATGTAAAACAGACTACAGAATATAATTAGAAGAATAGAAATAGAATAAAATAATACATAACTATGAAAAAAGAGGATACAATAATATTAATAAATTTAAAGATCGTGGATTAGTAATAGAAGAGGAATATCATTCAATGCCATAAAGATGTTGACAAACATTGCGGCAGTACTATCTGTACTAGGTCGTTCTTTCCTAGATCAAAATTTCAGGACACTACTTTCTTTAAAAAATATTGAATTACATGCCCTCTGATACAACTGAACATTATGAATAATTATTCTTAAATCTCTTCTATAACAGTTATGTCATAATTTATGTTCTTTTGTCAATGAACCTTACTTGCAGTATTAGAAGACAAATTGCTGAGAGAAAGAATCCAATTTAACCTTTAATTAGCATCTAGATCTCTGAGAATGTGACATCAGAGCCTTTTGTGCGAGATCGTGCGTATTTGCTTGCTTTCCGCACAAAACCAATACGCGGTAAGTGTGAAATACCACATTCAGTATTCCCAACGTAACACACATAACAATTTCCCTATTCTTACCGCTTAAGCGTCATATTCATTTTACTGCTTTAGGCTTGTAACATATTATTTTTAAAGACGTTCAATATAGTACTAATTATAAATTGGAAACTTACCACTGCAATTTCACCTAAATTGCACTGTTAATTATTGTTTTTAAATATTTGCAAAAATTAAGTAAACACTACAACACCACAAAAGTTACTGCATTTGTAATGCAAGTAACATTAAGGAAGCCGTGAAAAAATCAACAAGATTCCAGACTCATCATAGACTGGGGAGAAAAAAAAGACAGACGTATATCACGGCCTGCTGCAGTGTAGTAAACACAGAAAGCATTTTATAGGAACAATGTTGAAGATAGATATATTTGTTTTCCAAAGTTGCCGTCATTGAACAGAAACCAAGATGGAGATTTCATTGCAACTAATTAGAAATTCCTCTTTCAGGTATGTAATAAACGATCTCCGCACAAAATAATGTACGATACACGAGCGGTATGTTTGTTTTCATGTTCTCGGAAATTACAAAAGCTCAACTACGTTTCGCTTTTTCAATCTTTTCCTCGAACATGAAAACGTCAACATACCGCTCTTGTAACGCATATTACTATTTCATTGCATTTTTAACTATGTCCTGATTATACCTATTCAGTGTAAAATACTACCATGGCAACTAAAACTTACCGTTAAGCAAAGCCTGCATGGCGTAGTCAAAAAACAAGATACAATAAAAATATAAGGAAATAGTGATATGCGTTACAAGAGCGGTATGTTGACATTTCATGTTCGAGGAAAAGATTGAAAAAGCGAAAATAGTTGAGCTTTTTTAATTTCCGAGAACATGAAAACAAACATACCGCTCGTGTATCGTACATTATTTTGTGCGAAGATCGTTTATTACATACCTGAAAGAGGAATTTCTAATTAGTTGCAATGAAATCTCCATCTTGGTTTCTGTTCAATGACGGCAACTTTGGAAAACAAATATATCTATCTTCAACATTGTTCCTATAAAATGTTTTCTGTGTTTACTATACTGCAGCAGGCCTTGATATACGTCTGTCTTTTTTTTCCCCCAGTCTATGATGAGTCTGGAATCTTGTTGATTTTTTCACTCCTTCCTTAATGTTACTTGCGTTACAAATGCAGTAACTTTTGCGGTGTTGTAGAGTTTACTTAATTTTTGCAAATATTTAAAAACAATAATTAACAGTGCAATTTAGGTGAAATTGCAGTGGTAAGTTTCCAATTTATAATTGTTACTATAATAATTTAATAATAATAATAATTTATTTATTTAATCTGGCAGAGCTATATTGAACGTCTCTAAAAATAATATCTTAAAAGCCTGAAGCAGTAAAATCAATATGTCACTTAAGCGGTAAGAAGAGGGAAATTGTTATGTGTGTTAGGTTGGGAATACTGAATGTGGAATTTTAGACTTTCCGCGGATTGGTTTTGTGCGGAAATCAAGCAAATACGCACGATCTCGCACAAATGTTTTTGATGTGACTGTAGAATTCTTAGTGAATAAATGTCCCTTATCCTTAATCGACTAACTTTTCTATTTCCAGCACCCCAGTTCTCTGGCCTGTCGACCATATACTACGTCATAGCTTGGGACGAAGAGCAAGGGTACGAGATCGTCGGTGGATGTCCGTCATTGCTGAATGAGCGTAAATATTTTATGTAGAGACATTCATTAGTACAGTATTTTGCGGACGGAGGAAACTTTTGTGCAAGTTATGACGGCGATAAGATGATGTCGACAACCACAATACATTCCGGGTGGTCTAGCAGCTGTCCTACTAGCCGATGGGTCCGAAAATTAAAAAAGAAGAGAAAGCGTTGGATTTTATACTGCGATGAAATACCTAGTATGGCTTCTTTCGGAAGAGAAGTAGGGCTAAGATTCCAGTGTCGCAAAGAACTCAGAAACTGATAAAGGGCTTCGGGCATAATTTGTCGGCCATCTTGTCCAGTTTCAATTTGGACGCAGAATAACTCTGCAGTTGCAAGCGTCGTTCATTCTTTAATTTGTTACTAATATTCCTACTACTACTACTACTACTACTACTACTACTACTACTACTACTACTACTACTACTACTACTACTGATACTGCAACTATTATTACTACTGATACTGATACTACTACTATTACTACTACTACTGATACTGCAACTATTATTACTACTGATACTGATACTACTACTACTAGTCTACTGTTCTTACTGCTATTACTACAGCTCTACAGCTACTAGCGTTGTTGCTACTACTATCACTACTACTACTGCAACTACAATTACTGCTACTACTGCTGATAGTACTGCTACTACTACTACTGCTACTGCTACTATACAGCTACTAGCGTCGTTGCTACTACTATCACTACTACTACTGCTACTACTCTTACTGCAATACTGCTGATACTACTGCTACTACTACTACTACTACTGCTACTATACAGCTACTAGCGTTGTTGCTAGTACTATCACTACTACTGCTACTACTCTTACTGCTACTACTGCTGATACTACTGCTATTACTATTCCTCTACCACTACTACTACTGCTACTGATACTGCAACTATTATTACTACTGATACTACTACTATTACTACTACTACTACTACTACTGATACTGCAACTATTATTACTACTGATACTGATACTACTACTATTACTACTACTGCTACTGCTACTACTACTACTACTATACAGCTACTAGCGATGTTGCTACTACTATCACTACTACTACTGATACTATTCTTACTGCAATACTGCTGATACTACTGCTACTACTATTACTGCTACTGCTACTGCTACTATACAGCTACTAGCGTTGTTACTACTACTATCACTACTACTACTGATACTACTCTTACTGCAATACTGCTGATACTACTGCTACTACTATTACTGCTACTGCTACTATACAGCTACTAGCGTTGTTGCTACTACTATCACTACTACTACTGCTACTACTCTTACTGCTGCTACTGCTGATACTACTGCTACTACTATTACTCTACCACTACTACTACTGATACTGCTACTATTATTACTACTGATACTGATACTACTACTGATACTGCAACTAGTATTACTACTGATACTGATGCTACTACTACTATTACTACTACTACTATTACTACTGATACTGCAACTATTATTACTACTGATACTGCAACTATTATTACTAATGATACTGATACTACTACTACTACTACTACTACTACTACTACTACCGTAAACTGGGGTAAAGAGGATCACATGTGGTAAAGTGGATGATATGTGTATTGCCTAGATAAGGCAGCGCCACATGGATCACACATGAAAAGAAAACCTTTCTTCTATAAGTGCCACTAAAAATAGTTTTCTTTGCATGTGTGATCCATGTGGCGCTGACTTATCTAACAATACACATATGATCCACTTTACCACATGTGATCCTCTTTACCCCAGTTTACGGTACTACTAGTCTACTGTTCCTACTGCTATTACTACTACTCTACAGCTACTAGCGTTGTTGCTACTACTATCACTACTACTACTGCTACTACTATTACTGCCACTACTGCTGATACTACTACTACTACTACTCTACAGCTACTAGCGTTGTTGCTACTACTATCACTACTACTGCTACTGCTACTATTACTATTACTACTACTGCTACTGCTACTGCTACTGCTAGCGATGACAATAGTTATTGAACTTTAATGTCAATGTGTATAGTATTGCACAATTACACAGGATACTCCCTCTGATTGAGGTTCTGGCTGATATGTAGCCTACATCTATTATCAGTCAGTACATCTCACTTGACGATATGTGTCAGAGGAAGAACAAGTGTTTGTATGCATCTGAAGTCTGATTAGTTTAATATGTAGCTAGTCGGCGATGTATGCAATGGAGGGGGAAAGGAACTGGCCAACGTACCCATTATCTCCTGACTTAGTTGCCTCATGAGTGATTCCTTATAGGGTCAAACCTGTTTCCGACAGTTGACTAAACCACACAGGATACAGAGGAGAGTGATAACACAGAACAAGAAAGAGCAACAAGGAATGAAAGAAGACAACGAAGGACAAGATAAAACATCATAAGACGACATTACACAAGACAAGATAGTGTAACACAAGAAAGGCAAGACAATACAACACAAACCAATGTAATGCAACACAGTACAAGCGAGCACAAACACAAGACAAAACAGTTCAATTTAAAAGAGAAAACAACTCTGAGCAATAAAATACAGAAGAAAAATAGAATATTTTGCTTTAGTTGCGGAACACAAAGCTGTTTGAAATGACAACAAATATGAAGTATGTAAGTTAACGTACAAACAGGGACAAACTGGCAATTAAGATGTCCTTAACGAAACCTGAATAATAACACTAAGGAATTAGGCGAGAGCACGTGCGAAATTGGATTTAGTAGTGAATAGTAATTGTAGGCATATAGCGAAAAGAAAATTACGTACCAGTCACCCATTTCCTAGTTCAACAGATCAGAGATCGTTGTTGAAGACAGGAGGTGCTCCATAAAAAGTCTGGAAGGAAAGTCGCTGAACCTCGTCAGCTCGAGAAGGACTGGAGCGATGTAAGAGGCGTTTTAACAAGGGAATGAAGAGATAGCGAGCTTTGTGGAATGAGTATGTAAAAAAGGAAATGTTGACAAAGGTCATCATAAGGAACTTGTTTTTTTTTTTTTTGTTTTTAGACATGTAATTTAAATTATTAAGCTATTCAATTACACTATAATTTTTTATATGTTTTCACAGCCTTGATGTGGATCGGGTACAGGGAGTATCCCCCATCGGAAGCCAGTCTGGAAGCTTCTAAAGCCGCTCTGAAGAAAGCGGGTCTCAAACTGGAGGACTTCGACGAAAACTGCGAGTAACAGAATGGTCCACCACCTCCTATGGAACTATAAGTTGAAGGTTGTTTTCGAATGTTTGTGTCTTTATCCTACCTACTTTTCTTTCCATAACCTATGGTGGCCACATGTTCCTTGAAAACTTAAGAAAACTATGTAGAAAGCTTAGAATAAAGTTTGGAACTGGAACTGCACATCTTCCGCACGATGCCTCAGATTCTTTTTCAGGCTATTCATTGCCTACGCATCTACAGTCAGGCCTTGTCTCACAGCTGAGGTCCATACTATACACTAGTGACTAGCAACTAGGTGACTTGTAAACTACACCCTAGGGGCCTTTGGAAATGTATGCTTGTAATACGGCCTTCTTCATAGATTAGTTTTCTTTGGACAAGAAAAGGCCTCATGGCCTTAACTATACGACAATAAATAGATAGATAGATAGATAGATAGATAGATAGATAGATAGATAGATAGATAGATAGATAGATAGATAGATAGATAGATAGATAGATAGATAGACAGACAGACAGACAGACAGACAGACAGACAGACAGACAGACAGATGGGTGGTTGGATGGATGGATGGATGGATAAGTAAGTAAGAATATAAGTAAGTAAGAAAATAAGTAGTAAATAAATAAATAAATAAATAAGAAAATAAATAAATAAATAAGAAAATAAATAAATAAATAAGTTAATAAATAAATAAATAAGTAAGAAAATAAATAAATAAATAAGTAAATAAATAAATAAGAAAATAAGTAAATAAATAAATAAATAAAGAAGAAAATAAATAAATAAATAAATAAAATAAACAAGTAAGAAAACAAATAAATAAATAATAAAATAAATAAATAAATAAGAAAATAAATAAATAAATAAAATAAATAAGTAAGAAAATAAATAAATAAATAAATAAGAAAATACATAAATAAATAAATGAATAAATAAATAAATAAGTAAGAAAATAAATAAGTAAGTAAGAAAATAAGTAAGTAAGTAAGACAATAAATAAGTAAGAAAATAAATAAGTAAGTAAGAAAATAAATAAGTAAGTAAGAAAATAAATAATAAGTAAGAAAATAAATAAATAAATAAGAAAATAAATAAATAAGTAAGAAAATAAATGAATAAATAAAATAAATAATTAAGAAAATAAATAAATAAATAAATAAGAAAATAAATAAATAAGTAAGAAAATAAATAAATAAGAAAATACATAAATAAATAAATAAGTAAGTAAGAAAATAAATAAGTAAGAAAATAAATAAATAAGTAAGAAAATAAATAAATAAATAAGTAAGAAAATAAATAAATAAATAAGTAAGAAAATAAATAAATAAGTAAATAAGAAAATAAATAAATAAATAAATAAATAAATAAGAAAATAAATAAATAAATAAGAAAATAAATAAATAAGTAATTAAGAAAATAAATAAATAAATAATTAAGAAAATAAATAAATAAGAAAAAAATAAGTAAGTAAATAAATAAGTAAATAATCACGGTGTAGCACTGAATTCAGAAGGCTGTGTCCTAATGCAGTTTCATTACGAGTTTTGTGAAAAAGATAAGGGCTTAATATGTATATTTCAATAATGTTTGAGATATTGTAAAGAAGGTACTAATATTGTCAATGTTCAAAGTTGAAGTGTTATTCTACATTATAGTTACATTATTTCACTTGCAAAGTATCTTCAGATTTCATAACTCCAATTGCTGATGAGACATCCATGTTTGTTTAGTGAACAAGTCCTCAATCAAGCAAGCATTTTCGTTTACTAGCTACTACGGACTTGATTGCTATGCACTATGTAGCTTTGAATTGGAACTTATAACGTCACGTACGGCTTTTTAGACAACTATCAAGTTTAATAGTTTCAAGGAAAAAATTGTTCCGGGGCCGGGTATTGAACCCGGGACCTTTGGCTAAGCGCACTAACGGTCTACCGACTGAGCTACCCAGGAACTCTATCATACACTGACTCGATTTTCCCCTTTACATCCACAACCTCAAATTGGGCTGACAAACCGTCAAACATTAAGTGCAGAAAGAAGAAATTAAGGACTGAAGGTATGGATTCCTTTGGCAGTGCTTCTCTTACGCAAGGAATTCACCATAATTTTGTCTTCCTCTTTCCCCACTATCCCATCAATATAAGCTACACTATGACAATTTTCTGTTTATATGTGTTAGTTGGAGATATTTCGGTGAAAAATTTATTCTTCCTGCTGGTCCTATCTGTTTCGAGTAGGTCGATGGCATGATCGACTTAACCCTTCAAAGGTACAAGTTTTCTTAAAATAATAAGTTTCAATACTAACATTTACGAACTGCAAAACCATTATTTCAGGATACAATCTCAACGAAAAGTACTTACGTATACTTCCTGTCTCCTTTCACTGCTGAATATAATTTAGAGTTCGTAAGACTTTGTTTTCATTTAAGAGAAAAAGTTGAGAATAACAATTTTCACTTCAACGGTAATTACACAGTGTTCCCATTGTTGGCATTCGCAGGCTTTTTGTTGTCCCTCTCGCTTACATTTACAATGTAAGACAATGAAGTCAGCATAACAAAATTTTAACAAGTAACTGAGAAAATATATAACTTAAAAAAAAAAAAAAAAAAAAAATCGCAAATGATCGATTTTACACCCACTGATTGACTTTACCCACTTCTACGGTACTTCTGGTAATTGTCACCAATGAAGGTGTAGAAGACCTTTCTTTGGGAAAATCTCAATAGAGTGCCAGTAGACCGTGACAGATTATCAGGATTAATACGCTTAAAGGAAAGGATGATGAAGGTAATAGTGATGATATTGGTGTATTTCGATGTTGTTCACGCTTAATTTCATTTATTTCCATACCTGCTATCATTTCAGTTCAGTTTTCTTAGGGTGACATGTACAGGGACATCATTTTATTTTTAATAACATTTTTAATATTAACCTGAGTATACCTTTGTGTTAAAGGTTGTGAACCGGAAACACCGTTTACTACCCCCTTTACCCCCTTCCACGATTGGAGTTCGATGATACCGGCGAAAGATACAAACAAATCACTTTACTAGGTATAGGAGGGATGAAAAGTAGTTCATCCATTTACATAAAGTAGGAAATATCGCGATTTTGAGTTTGATAATTTTCATAAGTTTTTTCTTTAATCAAAATACAGTAAAGTATTAAGAATAAGTGTTTTTACTCTCGAACTGAGCTGTCCATTCGGACGTATTCATTATGCAGTGCATATTATACTGTCTACAGCACATTAGCGTACAATATAGAGAATGAAGTTGAATTGAAAAATAATCATAATATGGATATTTAAACACATATTTGAAAATGATGGCCGTTCATTTCTATACAGGTTCAGTTCTTTTTTCCATATTATCGCACATAGACTATTATACCTAATTCCAATTACCAGTTTCGTCTTTCGTATTAGTAACTCATGTTGAAATAACTATAAAAGAGTACCTTACGTACTGTAAATTCAGTCTTCACTTCTGCCCAATCCGAAAAGATAAAATTATCCAGACTTTCTATTTACTGTCCGTCCAAGTGTTTTGTCGCAGGGTAGTAGAAAGGAGGGAAATGACGTGACAGTTAATTACTTAACGACGCCCTTTTATTTATGTTATTTTAAACAGTTGCATAATATTACGTAGACGTCCAATTCCTAACAGAAATGAATGTTCTCAGAAAAGAGCTAAGACAGCCCAGCCACAAAGGGACGGGCAGAAATAGGTGGGGAAACCGGGATGTGACATAGGCAAACGGGCGACAGTACCAGTGCGAGAATATGGTTCAATATTGAAAGCGAACATATTTCTGGAACGTACTATATTCACTAACTCAGTACTGTTTGTGTTTACTATAATCGTAAGGCGACTTTGACTGTATACGCTTGAATCTATGTGGAGAACGGAGTGGGAGTGAAGTACATTCAAAAACTCAGGTACAATAAAAATTGAAGTAAAAATAAAATGATGTCCCTTTATTTTCTCTTATCAATTTTGACATGTAACGTCTAATTCAACTTACAATAATAAAAGAATGAAAGAATTTAATAGAATGGACTTGACACTGACGCCATTAGACTTCGATCGCCATGGAAATGCTTACTTCATATCAGATAAACTCCACAATGTGAACGAGCTCAATCTTATACACGGGGGGGGGGGGGAGTCCGCATAGATAGGGTACATAACCTACTTTGTTTATTACAATTAATGGGAGTTGCAATTTATTAAAAAATAATATAATTCAGTTGTACTTTGGCATGGACGCGAAACAGGTGCCTATGTAACTATAGAAAGTTTATACGAATTACATGAAGATGGGTAAATAGCAATAAAACTATATATGGGACATTCTCATATGCTTGTGTACGGTATACCAGTTAATTTTTATCAACACCCATAAGCAATAGCGTCTTTATCTCATTCAATTTAAGTGAAATAAGAAGTTCATTACCATACTTGGTTTTTCTTATCCCACTCAATTTCAGAAATGATATCATCAAGTAGGCCTACACTTCATAATGTATTGAAACTAAGTATAACATAATATTACAACGTAATAGTTGTATGTATGTATGTATTTATTTACACTGCAAGTGGACAAGCACCCGGTGGCAATGGTATATACAATATTAACAATACACAATAAAATGATAAACAATACACAATAAAATTTACAATACACAATACAATTTTACAACACATATACAATTTTATACACAATACAATAAGAATACACAATACAATTTAACACAATAATAATAAAACATAAAATAAAATACCTAATTTTACAATACAACCTACATAATTAGGTATAGGTCCTACATAAGTTTCAATAGTCTTTCACTTTACTCTCATCTCATTCCCTGTAGTGGCACTATGACGCATTTCACTGACACTTTAGCACACATTTCACTGACACTCTGTAACACATTTCACCAGCGAATAGGGATTATAAAGAATGGACACTTCGCGTCGGTACCTTTGATGTAGCCGGACTGATTTCAATGACCTTCAAGCCAGCTAAAGCGTGAGATTCTGCTTTCTCCCTAGAGTTGGCGCTGACATCACACCAGCTAGCAGTCGACACAGCGGAAATATAACACATACAATTAATACATCTAGGTACATTATGTACTCAAATGAAATAAATTGGATCCATAAAATAATAAATCCGTCATTAACTGTAATGTCTAGACTCTAGAGTTCCTTTATAATGAGAGTTGAGACGTTGACCCCAACAACAATTAAAATATGTAATGATTTGATAGCGCTGAAAATGGAAAAACAAAACTCTTACGAGAAGTAAAACCATATACCTATATTATATTACATCCAAATATTAAACGAATTCGATACTTAATATTATAATGTATTATATTATTTTATAATATAATTTATGATATCTGAAATATAAAATACTAATATTACAACTAGTTTGTTACTGAGAAATAAGGAAAAGCTGTTAACTTGAATTTATTTGAAGCAAAGCGTTACTGGATTATGCAATAAGGTAGGCGATGTTTGGATCCTGTGTCTCAATTCTATTCTCAGTTATTATCTTAGCGTATGCTCGATTACACTAACCTCTAGCGCTTGAAAGTGGAACTATACGCTGGCGCACAGAGAAACAAAACACAGGAAAATTCGCTCAGTGTCCATTCTTTATGATCCCTATTCGCTGATTTCACTGACACTATAGAACACATTTCATTGACGCTATAAATTATCACTGATCGGAACTGTTCACTGCACTGTTGTATTAATTTTATCTGAATATGATTTTAAATTTTTCTCTTCAATATATGAAGGCAAACTTTCAGAATCACTCATCTTAAAACTTACAAATCTGCAGTAAAAATAAATTTTGTTTATAGTAACATTGTTGTTGTCATGGAATTATAGCGTCATTTATTCAAACTGCTACCTAGATAGCTTCACTTTTATGCATACATAAATAAATACATTTTTCAAACGTTAAATTATTTTTCCTTGAATTTTTTTATTTTTGAACCGGTGTAGATAAAATATTGCACAATAAACGTGTGGTAACGCCCTATTAATATGCTTGTGTTACACAAAGTGTCCTTTGCAGTCAGGAATGATATGTTGTTTCTTCAAGATAGAGGTCCTCCTCATTTTTCTCTACATTTACGAAATCGTCTGGATATTAATAATGCTCTTACCCCACTTGAATCGTAAATAACTGTTAACTCTCACATTAATATTTATATATATATCATGGCCAGCTTACATTCGTTAACATGGCGACGCAAATAACTATTAAAGTGCAATAATTTGAAATACATTGCGCATTCGAGTGTTTTTTTACGGCTTGGACTTTGTTCTTTGGTTACCAAAACTGCCGGCTTATAAAGAGCCACCTGGTCTTACATAGTTCAACTGCACTGTGGTTGCTTTCTGTTCTAGACACGATGAAGGGGTTTCTGTCAACGATGGTGTTGGTCTGTCTTGCAGTCCGCTTGGTCATGGCTGGCCCACAGTGTGACTTGGGAAAGCAGATTGTCGATAAAGTGGACGACAGAGTAAGTAAAGAAAGAGGACTATTTACTTGTACAAAAAATCACGTAGCCTACCTTCGCAGGAAGCTCTTCGATAGTTGAACCTAAAATAATACTGTCAGAGACGCGATCAAATCAATCTTCTTAATATATCCAGCTGTTTGCTGACAACATAAAGTCCACTATAGTTCACTGTAGTCTATTCAGTTGTTGTTTTTCACGAGAAATGAGGGGTATTTTGACTTTAAGCTAACAAGTAACAAAGAGTTGCATTAACACCAACGCAGTCCCACTATATTTTTCACTGGTTCTGATTCATGGAGTCCCTCAGTGTAAAATTCTCTGGAGGTAAAATAGTCCCTCAATCGGATCTCCGGGTAGGGACTGCACCGAGAGATGCCAAGAATCGTACTGAAGTACTTATTTGGAACATCAAAAGTCACACCGTCCAGTCAATTAGAGTCAAGTTTAATATTGGAAAGAACCATATAATGAGACAAAGAGGCAAATATAATACCAAAAGGATTGAAGTTTGTTGTCAGTCCAATGCAGAAGCAAACTCCATTCTCTGTCATATAAAAAATGAGGCTAAAAAGTCAGAGAGGCGATCATTTGAATCGTTGGAATATTTCCACAAATAATCGTGGATTGCTGAAACACAAGTCACATTTTTTCCCCCAAATTCAGTTCCTCAGATGGTTGTAATATCCACACACATACGACGTGGTAGGCTACAGAAATCCCACACGGCCAATGCTCAGCGTACATTTCAGAGCGAATTGCAGGAAATTCCAGCAACACCAAAAATTCAGGCCATGTGGAATTTTTTAGTTTGCTTTTCCTTGTTTTTATAGGATTAATGAAATTCGGAGATTTAAATATGCTATTCGCATGATTTTGCATTTTTTTATGTTTCTGTACTTTTTCAATTTCTTGGCTTAAATATAGGCCTAAGACATGTCAATTTGTTTATGAGACAAAAAATGGACTTTTTCCGTCTTAATCGCCTAAAAATTGTTTTACAGAAATTAAAATATTTTTACTAGTGGTGAACTGGTAAAATTCTACATGTTCAGGACATTCAGATTATTTCCAGGAGATAGTAAAATACCACTTTTTTTTTTCAATTTCTTGGCTTTTTTTTATTATCCAATTTGTTGTTGTTTTCTAATGCCAGGCGTTTGACAATAAAGTCATTTGACCTCTTGCACTCCAATATTTTTCAAAGATATTATCAATGACTAGCCACTGAAGCACAGATTTTGAGGTGCTAAATTATTATTATTGTTAAATTATTATTATCCAATTTAATAAACCCTATTTCACCCTGAGGTATATTAGGGTTATAGTTTGTATCAAGATACATATTTTATAAGCAATAAACAATAATAAAATTATAATACAAAATTGTGGTCAAGGTTACAATTCACATGAATTATGTACAAGAATGCACCTTAATGAAAGAATGGATCGTTTCATAAAGCCTCAAGACATGTCTCTATATTTATATCTAATGGTTATAGGAAGAAATATATATATATATATATATATATATAATATAATAACTATTAAATTTCTTGGCTTAAATAGGCCTATACATTTAAATTTGAACTAATGCATTGCGGGTAGTATCGACTAAACTTCCTTAGAGGCAATGTTGTAATATTTGTCAGAAATTTTCTCGTGTGATATGTGCTGATATTTTACAAGAAAGCATTCTTGTTCTTCAACACTGTTCAGACTGGTGGTTGGTCCGTTCTGAATTTAAAATGTTTTAATTTGATCTTAATATGAGGTAACTCGGAATCTATATTCAGTTGATCTGTAATTGCATGTTAAATGTTGTGTATTATCTACGAAATGTTTATTTGGCCGTTATTCAGTCTATCATTCAATATTATATAATTGTTTGGGGTGGAAGTACAAAAATTAATCTTAGTCCGTTAAATTGACTACAAAAACGAATAATTAAAATTTGTATGAAGAAACATTTCGATTATCCAACTAAATTAATTTATTCTGAATTTAATGTATTTAATATTGCACAAATTTATAAGTATACGCTGTTAAAATTTTATCATAAAATCGTAATAAGTTTGTATTACAGACACATAATTATGACACAAGACGAAATGTTAATTTAACATTAGTAGAACCTAAATGTCTCACATCTGCTGGTCTAAAGCATAGCATTAATTTTGGCCCTCGGTTGTACAATGCTTTAACTAAATTACACCCGGAACTTCTAACATGTAACCCACTAACATATAACAAGAAAATTAGAAACGTGTTAATATCTTCAATTTGATTAAATAAATTTATAGCCTATGTGTATGAATTAATCAACCTATATTATATTTGTATTCTATAACTTTGAAATTATATATATATATATATATATATATATATATATATATATATATATATAGTCCTACTTTTCACGTGCGATATTATTCTTCTCTAGTGTTAATATTATATTATATAATTCCATTGCCGCTGTAATTTAAATTTTAGTTCCTATTTTATTTTACTTATTTATTTATTTTTATTATTATTATTTTTTATTTTCTATATTTCTCTTATATTAATATTGTATTATATAATTTCTGTAACTGTAATATTAATTTTATTTCCTATTTTATTTTATTTTATATTCTCTTATAGGCCTATTAATATTAGATCTGAACTGCGACCGAACACGAGCGCTGCTCATTCGGTCTCAAATTTTGTTAATACTACTGTATCTCCTGTTTTATATTGTTTGTATTATTTTATTTCTATTTCTCTTGTTTGTTTGTAAGTATATTCTTTATTCTGTATATTTAAATTTAAATAAATAAATTTGACGACGCTCGCAACTGCTGAGGTTATATCAGCGTCGCCGTTGTACCGGAATTTTGTCCCGCAGGAGTTCTGTTACATGCCAGTAAATCTACTGACATGAGCCTGTCGCAAGGCTTACGTATATAGATGCTCAGTAATTCAGAATTTCCTTAGTACCGGTACATCATGCTTTTGAATTGAAATTTTTATAAAATTAATTGGCCCATAAATTCTTAATATTATTATTTTATGTTGCAAGTTCTGTGATGTGCATTTGAAAATTTTACCGATTTCAGAAAAGTCTCCTCTTTTTTACTCTGTTTCGTGTCAGCAGTATATGTCAGTGGGCTAATAATATAAAGTGACCCTGTAGGACTTTCCTGATTTTGATTGTTTATGAAAGAAGATGAAAGACAAGGGAAAATTTTAATCGATTTTTTTTTTTTGGAAAGATCAATTATTCAAACATTTCCTTAACTGCTGTGGATCGTACTGGTGATTATTGCCAGTCGATGTGAAAATTACGTAAAATATAACTTCAATAAAGTACAAAATAATTGTTCAAGAAATTAGGCCAACCGACAAACCTCAGCGACAAGAATTTGCACTTGATATTCCAGACTGCATTAACGAAATTACAAGGTTTTCTTAGTTATGTTGGTGTTACGACGAGACAGTTACCCATTTGTCTGTAAAGCTAACTGGCACAATGTATCTATACTAGTGGCTTGTGCAGCAAATGCTGCCGCAAACTAAGTTCGTTAGACGTTCAAATAAACATTTTTCAGATTTATTTTCAATGAAGAATACTTGTCTTTTTGATAGTTATTTGCTTCCATAATAATGAAACATACTCCCTCTGAATGGATTTTTTTAGGCCAAATACTTTTCCTTGAACCTATCCAACTTCAGTTTTTGAGTTTCAACGCGAAAACGCAAGTATCAATGTCAGGACGATAGCAGTAGCTATTTCAGGTCATTGTGGATTGTAGGCAAAAGTTAAAAAAATGTCAGGTTTGCTAAGTTTTCGAACAATAGCATTTTCGTATAGCTGCTGCATGTAGAACTTGAAATGTAGAGCGTAAAATCATTTTATCCTACTAAGAGATCTTGCTGAAATGATCTGGAGACTACAAAATTTTCTAGGTCTCTTATTTTATCAGTAAGTAATACCTTTTTTTATCTTTCCTTAGGAACTGTAATTTTTGCGCTCCCTCGAGCCAATACTGAAGACAATGACACATATCAATATCTACACTACACCACCATTACTCACTTACTTACTTACTGGCTTTTAAGGAACCCGGAGGTTCATTGCCGCCCTCACATAAGCCCGCCATTGGTTCCTATCCTGAGCTACACCGCCATTAAGTATATGAAAAAGACCGAACCCCACTGGTTTAATATACAAATATTTGATTTTTAATAACAATATTATTATCTTACTGAAGTTTTGTAGTTATATATAGCAGTCACTCAGTAAATTATAGAAATGAAGATCTAAATTATGGTATCCTCTACATTTACTTACATAACCTCAAAACGTTTCACTTTCATGTCATCAATGTAGCATCAATATTATGTACAACTAATGAAGAATAGACGCATCATGATATTAACTATAATAATATTTAATTTGTAATGATAATAATGTCATCAAACCACCTCAAGTTTCGTAGATTTGAATATCCAATACACAGTTGTACTCAGAAAATTATTATACACTGCAAAATCAGTTTTTAATAACAAATTGAATTAAGCTCTAAATATGTCGGCAATCCTGCAGGTCATGGCCTTCGTGTAATAGCCTATTGTTTATTGTAGTGTGTGTTTTGTTCTGAAATTCAATCAAGTCGGCAGTGATTCGATAAAATTAGTTCTCAAAACTGACAACAGATGGATTTTGGAAAATAGGAAAATTGCGTAGGAAAATTGACATTTCACTGAAAACTACTACTTTTCCGAAAAACTTTGGGTTCCAAGCTTCAAAATGAGGGGCCATTTATTAAAATCCGTTCAGCCGTTTTCCCGTAATTTCCATTACCAGTTCAAATTATATATATAAATGTGGCTTTCAAGACCCTATGTATGGTCATGGAGCATAACCGAAACATTCCTAAACTAAATGCATAGTGTGATGATCTTATGCAAGCTACGATGATTCGACCTTTCTTTTTATTGAGCCTACTTCTACAACACCTCCGTACATAGACTTGCTAGAAGAATACGTAGGTATCCCTACAGATTGCGTACAAACAGTCCAGCATAATCTTTCAACAAAATGCAGCATTGTCTTAGTAGAAGATCATAACCGATACTTCAAATGGCTCTGTATCTTCCGAGGTTCATAGTAATATAAAAATAATTTACCATATATACTCTTTATGTTAACAGTTCATTAATGGGTCCTGGATGTTTAAGTACTCAAGACCCAAGAATTTCTCCCAAGAAGTGGGACGATGCTGGAAGGATAACTACGTTCTGGGTTCCAACGGAATTGCCCAAAAAATAATTAATTACACATCACAAAAGTAAGTTTCACAAATCACGTAAATTTTGTAATTAATTTTCTTGAATCTGTTTCCTGAACCATGTTTGAAAATTGACATTTTTTTCGCCGAAATATGGTGGAAAAACAAAAATGATAGCAACTAGTTTTTAAGAAAGTAAATAATCATGCTTTTAATTATGAATATGTTGCCACGGCAACCGCTTTATTTTTCTCTTTTATCAGTTGACTGTGGTTTCTCTCTTCACAAGCCTTCCTGAGGTGCAAATTATACCTTCATTGAAGAGTTTTGTTGGTATAGCACCTCCAAAATAAAGAAATTTATAATGCTGAAGTTTTATAGAACGTCAGTTCGACGGAAGCGATGTGAGGTTATGTATACCTTAAACTTTGAGGATGAAATTGTAGGTAAACCTTAAGAATTGTGGACTGAAATTACACACTAGAGCTTAACGAACATATTCTGGTCTCGTTATGGCTCCCTTTTCCACCAATTTGAATTATTTCGCTCGAATTGTAGTCAAATATCTGGGTGGAGTAATTCAATTGAGGTTCATTTGTTTGCAGGACCGGTGAGACTGTCACCATGACAGCTTCAGCGCAGCTCGTTGGAGATCACACTATGAACATAACGTTATTACAATTCCGTAAGTTTACAAATTCTCTGCAGTTGGTAGAGGTGTAGACTTAATATTTTTTATGTAGATTATTCTTGTTAATTTACATTACTTACGAATATAATGTAGAGGAACTGTTGAGACGCAGATATATTGCAAGCCTGTGACGAATTTGCGACACGGAATATTTAATAATAATAATAATAATAATAATAATAATAATAATAATAATAATAATAATAATAATATCTTCACAACACATCAATAAAATAATTATGTAATAATAATAATAATAATAATAATAATATTAATAATAATAGTAATGATAATCATACCTAAATTAAATTAAATTATTGAACTCGATCACAATTATAACTTCAATTTGACTGCGCCCGTAAGAAATCGTTTAGCCTTTTCTTGAAAGTGGTTATTGTCTGGCAGCCCCTAATCTTCAGAGGTAGAGAATTCCATTCGCGGGGGACTGAGACAGTAAAAGAGGATGAATAGTGGGATGTTCTATGGGCAGGAATTGCTAGGATTTGGCTCTCCTGTGACCTGGTGTTTAGATTGTGATTGGAGGATAAGTAGTTAAACCGGGAACGAAGATAATTTGGAGTAGAAGTGTGGAGAACTCGAAACAGAAGAGACAGCGAATGAAGTGTTCTACGGTTACTAAGTTGCAGCCAGGATAAAGACCCTACTTTACATCTATTTCCGGTTCTCGGGTTCCCAAATAATAAAGATACTGAAGAATCTATAAGAATTCTTTTCTCTAATATAACACCAAGAATCTGTCTCTCACCCATCCTCACTATATGACTATGACTCGTGGCCAGGATATTGTACGAAATAGAAATATAAGGATTGGAAATTTATCCTTTGAAAAGATGGAGAAATTCAAGTATCTTGGAGCAACAGTAAGAAATATAAATTACATTCGGGAGGAAATTAAACGCAGAATAAATATGCTAAAAGCCTGTTATTATTCGGTTGAGAAGCTTTTCTCATCCAGTCTACTCTCAAAACGCTGATAGTTAGAATTTATAAAACAGTTATATTACCGGTTGGTCCGTATAGTTGTGAAACTTGCACACTCAATTTGAGAGAGGAACAGAGATTAAGGATGTTTGAGAATAAGGTGCTTAGGAAAATATTTGGGGCTAGAAGGAATGAAATTTGATGAGACTGGAGATAGTTACAAAACACAGACCTGAACGCATTGCATTTTTCACCTGACAATTCGGAACTTTAAATCCAGACGTTTGAGATGGGAACGTACGGGTGAATTCAGAAATGCATATAGAGTGTTAGTAAGGTGTCCGTAGAGGAAAAGACTTTTGGGAAGACCGAAACGTAGATGGGAGGATAATATTAAAATGAATTTGGGGGAAATGGGATATGATGGTAGAGACTGGATTAATCTTGCTCAGAATAGGGACCGATGGCGGGCTGATGAGGGCGGCAATGAACCTCCGGGTTCCTTAAAAGCCATTTGTAGGTAAGATGATAGATGAAATGGCAGGGGCGTAGAGGTGATAGAATGGTAAATGAAGTGGGAATACGTCTACTTTGTCCACCACAAATTCCATTTAAACCTGACCGAGGGTCGAATCCTGGCCGCCTGGATGAAAAACCAGCGTTCTAGCACTTGAGCCACTGACGCGGCTGTGAGTAGGCCTAACAACGGGATTTTTTATTTCGCAATATTACGTTTCAAGATGTCCCATTACAGACAAAGTGATGTATGCATTATCAACATGGTAGTTTAGCCCGTGTAGTAGCATTTAACTTGTATCAGACGAAAGTAAAAGCAAGAGAACAATCATTTGCATATGTGAACGCAGCTGCGCTCATCAGCCGTCCAAGCTACGAAATGCTACGCGCGCGATTCACATCCGTGCGGCCAAGTGCGTTCAGGTAGGAAAATAAATATTTTAAAATCTGCAATCGGACTCAGGTATGCTTGTTTTCTGTTTAGTGATAGTACATTATGCAACGAGCCTATAATGGTAGTAATTAAGACGCGAGTATGTTTATGAAACGAGCGCAAGCGAGTTTCATAATTTTCATACGAGCGTCTTAATTACCATTATAGGCAAGTTTCATACGATGAAAGAGTAATGGAACGGAGAAAAATTCTCTCCAGCGCCGGGATTTGAACCCGGGTTTTCAGCTCTACGTGCTGGTGCTTTATCCACTAAGCCACACCCGATACCACCCCGGCGTCGGACAGAATTGTCTCTGATTAAGTTCCGTCGGATCCTGGCCAACTAGTCACTCATAACGAGTGCACCTCAGCACATGTGTGGACTTCGGTCCTACGTTCATAGACATCTATGGCGTAGTGCAGAGGGCGGCCACTGGAGGGAACCCAAGAGATGGAACTTAATCAGAGACAATTCTGTCTGACGCCGGGGTGGTATCCGGTGTGGCTTAGTGGATAAAGCATCAGCACGTAGAGCTGAAAACCCGGGTTCAAATCCCGGCGCCGAAGAGAATTTTTCTCCGTTCCATTACTCTTTCATCGTATGATGACACAGAATATCTGCATGGAAATATCATATGTACTTCGGTGCATCAAAATAATATATACGTTTCATACGACTTTTTATGCTCGACCATATTTCTAACTTGAAATTATTCATAAGTATTCATGTTATTCTTATCTGACTGGGGAGCGGAAGTGACCCTTGTGCAATATCTCGTAAATTGTGAGATGTGCGCAGACGCGAACGTATTGATTTTTTCCGAGGAACAAATGTCATTGACCTTGATATAATCTAGAGAGTAAAATGAACATTAATCTTGAAATAACCTGGAAATTGATTTAGATATTGAAAAACGAGATGACAAATTGAATTTATTTGAATATTATTTACAATTAACGCTAATTATTATAGTAACAGAACATAACCTTCTGCGACAGTATTGGATTTCCAGCCTCCGTGATGTTTCGCTAGTTGTCTTTCGATTGCATATCCGAGAATAATCGATACTTGCGCTTTCATATTTCTTTCTGATTGGTGGAAAACCTTAACTTTAATGAGGTCCATTAAAGGGCTATTACCAGGTGTATAATTACTACATTTCGGCATGGTCGAGCATAAAGTACTTTTCGTAATAAACTTTCTGTGTATTTTTAACTCTTTTTTTTTTTCAATTCTGCTAAATCGCTTCTACTTTCTTAGAATTCGAAGATCCTTAGTTCATCATCTGACCTGTGTTCTTGTGATATTTCTGCCCAAAATATCCTATAGAATTTAATCCTAAGCGTGGATCATACTTCGTAAATCATCCTCTAATTTGAGAATTGCGACAACTGTTACCATTCTGTGCTACTTAGCCAGCGTCACTGACTTGTCTGTTTGCAGCACCCGAGTTGGGCTGGATATCGGGAATTTTTGACATCCTAGCTTGGGACGAAGACAAAGGATACTCCATTATCGGTGCATGTCGGACAATGCTGAAGAACGAGCGTAAGTACTTGAGATGGATTATTAACTTGTGGACGAATAAACTCTTGTGAATATCATGACGACGGTTTTGATGATGACGATGATAGGTATGACGACGTTGGTCGTTGTTTTTAAAAACTTACTTTACCGATGTAGGTACTTACTTTACTTATCTTAAGTAACGGGTTTCTCACGTACGACGCAACTCGAGGTCTCCGGCGTTGCTCGAAAAGCATTAGCTCGGCAGGAAGGCAGCACTCGCCGATTGCGCAGCTGGCTGCCTCCCCCCCATTTCTCGTAACAAGATTAGTCTTGCATGCGCCTTAGGCCCGATTGTATAAACCATTTAATCTTAGATCAGAGGTTAAATTGATCCTTGTTTCAGCTGAACTTGGAATTTTGTGTTGTATAAAGTCTAATCTGAGATTAATTTGTCCCAAACTAAAGTCAACTTTGACTGAAGAAATTTCTCCGATTAAGTTAGATGATCCAAGTTCAGTTATTTCTTTTCTGTTTGAAATATACGAGCGGCGATTGTGCAAATAAAATATCCATTATTATTAATATTAATAGATATGATAGGTACATTTATATATATATTTCTTTCAATTTCTTGCCTTAATACACAAACAATCTTATATTTTATAAGGCTCTATCATGTTCAGCAGTATCTAATAACATAACCTATAATTATATTATGTTCATAACAACCATTAATTATTAATGGATATGTTAGGTACATTCATAAATTTTCAATTAACTGTATTACTAAACGAAAATCGTTGTTTTATAAAGCTTTATTATGTTTAGCACTATCAAACATCACAACATGATAACAACTCGGAGAACAGTCAACCTTCTTCTTATTGTTCGCCATTATTTACATTGCACAAAAAATCAGTGTCTCCAACAGAGTGTACGGAAAGTCGCCAAAAAGCAGTTGTAAAGTCGCTAGATTTCTCATTATCAACAAAGAAAGATTAAATTTTGTCACTATGGGGTGCTGAAAAGGTCATTAAATCCCTATTTAAGCAATATAAAAGTTAAAAGAAATTGTTGTTGAAAAAGAGTTAAAGTCGCTAGATTGGCAACACTGAACAAACCTGTCCGCGCATCACGTATTTCACCTGTTTATGCGATGTTGCCAAATCCTTTTCACGTGAACTTAGATTGCATTTGAACCAAGGTAATTTGATCGCAGAAAAGATTTATACAATAGAAGAAGTGTCTGAACTTGGTTCACTTTTCGATCTTCGATCAAAGTTGATCTTTAGTCAGGGAGTTTTATACAATTGGGCCTTAGTGTAAAAACATGTTGGAGTTGTTCATTTCGTCTCTCCGAGTAGCGCACCTCGCCATTCACTCGCCGTGCATCCGCATCTCGCCCCAGCACAACATAGTGAAGCAATTCACCTCGCCATGATTCTCGCCGATACGCGGGCAATGAGTACAGATGTGAGATTCTCCATGAATACGTGGTAAATACTAATAAATTTATTGGTCGTACCTATTAGTGCTTAAAAATGTTTACAAATTCTGGCAGTGTTAGCGATTTATCTACGAGTACTGCAATGAAGTGGTGGTTACTTTCCAACGGAAGAAGAAAATACAGCGTGCATCCAATCAATAAGGAACGCACTAAACTTGGTGAATTCTATCAATTATATCAGCAGCTTAAGGCATTTCCAGATAGATTTGACGAATATTTCTGTGGTGTTCGGGTAAAGGGGTATGTCATTTTTTTTTTTTTTTGTCCAGGTGGAATTTTGTTCCCCAGATGAACACACAAGTTAAATTATACAAGTGGGTGTGCAAAAATTAAAGAATACTAGCAGTTGATGTGTTTTATTTGTGTAGAAAATTATTTGTAATAAGGATTCCAAATTTAATTTTCATTTATCTCCGAACTCATTTTTATGACTTATCTCCCTTTACCCAAACACCACAGTCTCAGTCAACGTTCAATTACATCTTGATGCTAATAGAACCTAAAATCCAAAAAGTGTACACTAACATACATAAACAACCAATCAGTGCTGAAGAGAGGTTGGTAGTGACCCTCAGGTAATTAATAATTATACAGTATATAATAATACACTATTATCAAAATGTTGTAATTGTTGTTGTTTTCTAATGCCAGGCGTTTGACAATAAAGTCATTTGACCTCTTGCACTCCAATATTTTTCAAAGATATTATCATGACCAGCCACTGAAGCACAGATTTTGAGGTGTTCCGAATCCATTTCTTGGTTTGAGTTGCACAATGGGCAGTTAGGGGACTGATATATTCCAATTCTATGCAGGTGTTTGGCCAAACAATCATGGCCTGTTGCCAATCTAAATGCAGCTGCAGACGATTTTCGTGGTAAATCGGGAATTAACTGTGGATTTTGATGCAGAGAGTTTCTTTTTTTCCTTTGGGATTGTGTTATCAAATTTTGTTTGTTGAAGTCTAAGTATGTAGATTTAATAAATCAAAATTATCAAAATGTATTACTTATTATTAGTAAAAATCTTTCACTGTCAATCACAATAAGAAACACATATTCTTTCAAAATATTGTGCAAAAGTTTGACGTCGGTATAAACACTTTTTGTTCTGAAAACGAAATGAATAATAATGATGATGATGATAATAATAATAATAATAATAATAATAATAATAATAATAATAATAATAATAATAATAATAATAATAATAATGGCTTTAAAAATGAACATACTTTAAGGGAAAAGGTAGTGATTAGGGGTAAAAAATCCGATTTTTTATTTTGTGTTTTAAAATAAATTACAAAACTGGTCTTTAAAACAATATAAATATTGTAAAGGGCATTTCTGCAGATAAGCCTTTTAAATGACCTCTTTAAATTTGGCGGTGCATGTAATTCATACATTCTTTTTTTTTTGTACACTTTTCCTTAAGTTGACATTTTCAAGCTTAAGTGCATTTTTCTCTGAAATTACTGAATCAATTTACATGAAATTTTTACAGTGTTTTCTGCAGCCTGTGTTCTACATTGTAGACCTACGGTTTTAAGAATGTCACACACATAACACGAGAAAAAAAATGTATATGCATTGAAAAAATTGTAAAAAATTTTAAACAAAATTCAATATTTTTTTCTGTTTCACTAGGGGTGAAATATTTAACTAAATTTTGCTTTGGAATTTACAATACACAATACTGGATAACTTGAAAAAATACAAGGTATATGAGTGAAGATAGTAGCAAGTAATGTGCACCTGAAGAATGAGGTACACCTAGCAAAGTTGGAAAACAGGTTATCAGTTAGGGCCTTTCTTTTGCACTTGGATACGAAACTAATTAGTTGTCTTTTATACCACTGAATTCAGAATGATTGATTGCATAAGCCTGGAAATTTTTATTCCACTCTGAGCACTAGAAGCCTAGAAATATTCAACTAAACTTTTGTATTGAAATTTTTTAATCGCACAGTATCACTACCCAGTTCCCTGAATATAATAAGCAATTAAGAACAGCAAGATTAAAAAAATGAGAATTTCCTTCCAATCTTATGCCTTGAGAGGACGGATGGAGAGAATCATGACGTTCCGTTGCGACAACCGACCAATCAGAACGCTAGTTTCAGGCAGCTGCATCTTGAAAATCAAACCAGTTTGATTCCCACTGAACGGCGAGATGCGTGGCGAGATGTACAACTCCTGCATGTTTTTACCCTTAGCTGTAAACAATGCGTATTACTCAGCCTCGTTCAATTTCGTTTGCTGTGTGATTGAGTACTTATTTGTTCATTCTTATTGTTTATAGTCTCGTTCACTATATTATACAGGTTCATAATTTTATTTTTACTTCAATTTTTATTATACCTGAGTTTTTGAATGTACTTCACTCCCACCCCTTCTACTAACGAAGTTCAACCGTCCTCCACACAGATCCAAGACCGCATATACAGTCATAGTAGCCTTACGGTCATAGTAAGCAGTGCGTTCCAAAAATATGTTCGCGTTTTCCAGTGACGAAAGAGCTTTCAATATTGAATCATTTTCGCACAGGTACTGTCGTCCATTTGCCTACGTCGTATCCCTGTTTCCCCCACCAGCTTTTATTCGCCAGCTAGTGGCTGGGCTATCTTAGCTCTTTTCTGAGAACATTAATTTCTGTTAGGAATTGGACGTCTACGTAATATTATACAACTGTTTAAAATAACTTAAATGAAAGGGCTTCGTTAAGTAATTAACTGTCACGTGATTTCCCTCCTTTCTACGACCGTACGAAATAACCACTTGGACGGACAGTAGATAGTATGTCTGAGTAATTTTATCTTTTCGGATCGGGCAGAAGTGAAGATTGAATTTACAGTACGTAAGGTACTCTTTTATAGAGTAGGTATGGAATTATTTCAACACGAGTTACTAGTACGAAGAACGAAACTGGTAATTGGGATTAGGTACAATAGTCTATAATATGTACATTAGAACTGAAGCCTGTATCGAAATGAACGGGCACCATTTAAAAAAAAAAATGTGTTTAAATATCCATAGTATGATTATTTTTCAATTTAACTTCATTCTCTACATTGTACGCTAATGTGCTGTAGATAGTATAATATACACTGCATAATGAATACGTCTGAATGGATAGCTCAGTTCGTGAGTAAAAACACTCATTGTTAATACAATACTGTATTTTGATTAAACGTAAACCTAATGAACATGATTAAACTCAAAACCGCAATATTTCCTAGTTTACGTAAATGGATTAACTACTTTTCTTCCCTCCTATACCTAGTGAAGTGATTTGTTTGTATATTACGCCAGTATCATCGAACTCCGTTCGTGGAAGGGGGAAGCAAACTGCGTTGATCCAGAGGTATAGGCAAGTTAATATTAAAAGTGTTAGTAAAAATAAAATGATGTCCCTGTACAGTAGGGAGCAAGGAGTGTTTATTGTGTTAAACTATGAAGAACAGAGACGTATGTGAAATGTCAGTTTGCTTTTATACAGAATTTTCTCGGCGTACATGTTCATAATAAATCGACGATATGCAGATTACTAGAAAAAATTAAAGACACTGGATCCGTGTTAAACATAAGGAAAACTAGGAATCCAAGCGTTCTAACCGAGGAAAAAAATAGACGGGACAGAAACGGACTTAGAAAGAGGTCCGTGAAAATCGTTGCCTCATTTAGAATTTCAGTGATTGTGATTTCAAAAATTTCGGCAGTCGAAATTCGTCAAATGTTTAATAACGGCTCAAAATTAAATTACATAAGTTAGGTCAGATACAACAGTGCTCATGAGTGGAATAGTTATATACAATAGAAGTGATTTAATACAGTTATATGAACACTTTCATATAACTGTATTAAATCACTTCTATTGTATATAACTATAACAGTTCAAAAGGTGCCAGGCTTCTCTAGCAGCAGAGGGACGTAATTTTGAGCACCTTCTGTAAATAAAGGTAATCTTAATCCAGTCACATTTCTTGTTAGTTTACGCACAACTCAGGGGAGACAAGCCGGGCCGTGACGCGGCAACTGTGCTAGGCCTATGCGGTAGACGTGCCTTGGAAGATGTGGTCAGGCGATTGCGTCGTACGTGATAAATGCTTTACTTATTAGAAATAATCCAAAGGTACTCACCATTACAAACGCAGATCGAAGTGTTCATCCATTTCTCTTAAGGGACAGGGCATATAAAAGCTTTTCTTTTTACCTGTAACTGATTTAAACGGCTGGACAAGATGAAAGGTCTTGGAAAGTAAAGTAATGACCGGACACTTAATAATCAAACTTACAAGTCTCACCTCTATAATTTTGAAAATATTACTACACAGAATATTCATAAAAGCTGAGGTAACTACAATGAAATAAATTAGTTCTGTTATCAACGAATAGCCTACTGTAACCATAGGGAATCGTTGTTAGGTTCAACTCTAAGAATACAAAATTTATACTCATTGTTAAACAAAGTTGTGTATTTTATTAATATTAATGCTCCCTTATTAATTTGGTAGGAATTCAGTGTTCTGCCCAAGGATGGTCTTTCACTGCAAACCCAGATTTCTCCAGTCTTTCCTATTTTCTGCCTTTCTCACAATCCATATATGTTAATATCATCTATCACTGATATTTTCTTCTGCCCCAAACTTTTTCCCGGTTCACCATTCATTCCAGTGCATCTTTTATTAGGCAATTTCTTTTCAGCCAGTGACCCAAGCAATTCCTTTTTCTCTTTCTGTTCAGTTTCAGCGTCATTCTTTCTTACCCACTCTATCGAGCACAGCTTCATTTCTTGTTCTTTCCTTCCATTTCAAATGCTTCTAGTCGCTTCTCTTTTCTTCGTCGTAATGACCACGTTTCTGCCCCAAACAATGCTACACTACACACGAAGCACTTTACTAGACTCTTCCTTAGTTCTTTTTCCGGAGGTCCGCAGATTATGATCCTTTTGTATTAAAATATTCCTTTGACATTGCTATCCTTCTTTTGACTTCCCCGCAGCAACACACATTACTGCTACTGTTTAATTTTGTTAATATTAGACTATAATTAATATTATTGTTATTATTATTATTATTATTACTGTTATTAATATTTTCACAGCGCTAATGTGGATTGGGTACAGGCAGTATCCCCCAACGGAAGATAGTCTGGAAGCCTCTAAAGCCGCTCTCAAGAAGACGGGTCTCAAACTGGAGGACTTCGACGAGAACTGCCACTAAGAGAATGACATACCACCTCCTACGGAACCCACATTTAAGGGCTGTCGTCGAAAGTGATGTCAAATTAATAAAGTAGAGTCTATACACTATACTGTATACTAGAGTTTCACGACCTTAAGTGGTGCACTGAAGTGTTCAGGCACTTTAAAATCTAGCGGCACTCACATAATCTAAGTCGGGGTGGAGGGTTATAGGAAGGAATGCGGATTATAAATACAAATAAATGAGATAAATGTATATGTTTTGATACATGAAATAAAATGTCTTCGATTTTAGTATGTGAATTATTTTTTGAGTGAACACAGAAGGGAATGACAGTGTGATGAATGGTGAAAGGGCGTATGGAAAAAAAAAAAAAAGATCGAGAAGCACCGAAACAAAACACACATTCTTCACAAATAGAACTAACAAACTTTCATTTTCATTTGAAAATTATGATAGAAATATAATATTTATTTTTTCCTTTCCTTTGATTTCATTTTAATTATTGTATTCTATAGATTTTAAATTGGCATTGAAGCTTTAAGATGTGGAAAAAGTCAAAATTTTTTAAAAGATTACAATTTTTTGGCGCGATGTAGTGAGATGAGCCCGAGGACTCGCCTAGACTACCCGACAACCACGCTGCAGCCGGAGAAAATCTCGAAAAAAAAAACACTCAGACGAAACGGGAATCGAACCCAAGCCCGAGTGCAGCTCCTGATTAACAAAATAATAAAAAATAATATACTGTAGAGTGATAGCAATCAGACAATTAAATTTACAAATCTAAACTATTATTCATCAGTTGAGCTATAAAATATATGACCCATAATAGGTCGAAACATGTCAACAAGGTACGTTAGAGTTTAACACAAGAAAGTGTTATCACACATATTCCGAAGTGATACAGTTTTAAACGTCGTGTAATCAAGATGTATACTTACTTACTTACTTACTCACTGGCTTTTAAGGAACCCGAAGGTTCATTGCCGCCCTCACATAAGCCCGCCATAGGTCCCTATCCTGAGCAAGATTAATCCAGTCTCCACCATCATATCCCACCTCCCTCAAATCCATTTTAATATTATCCTCCCATCTACGTCTCGGCCTCCCTAAAGGTCTTTTTCCCTCCGGCCTCCCAACTAACACTCTATATGCATTTCTGGATTCGCCCATACGTGCTACATGTCCTGCCCATCTCAAACGTCTGATTTAATGTTCCTAATTATGTCAGGTGAAGAATACAATGCATGCAGCTCTGCGTTGTGTAACTTTCTCCATTCTCCTGTAACTTCATCCCTCTTAGCCCTAAATATTTTCCTAAGCACCTTATTCTCAAACACCCTTAAGCTATATTCCTCTCTCAAAGTGAGAGTCCAAGTTTCACAACCATACAGAACAACCAGTAATATAACTGTTTTATAAATTCTAACTTTCAGATTTTTTGACAGCAGACTGGATGATAAAAGTTTCTCAACAGAATAATAACAGGCATTTCCCATATTTATTCTGTGTTTAATTTCCTCCCGAGTATCATTTATATTTGTTACTGTTGCTCCCAGGTATTTGAATTTTTCCGCCTCTTCAAAGGACAAATTTCCAATTTTTATATTTCCATTTCGTACAATATTCCCGTCACGAGACATAATCACATACTTTGTCTTTTCGGGATTTACTTCCAAAGCTATCTCTTTACTTGCTTCCAGTAAAATTCCCGTGTTTTCCCTAATCGTTTGTGGATTTTCTCCTAACATATTCACGTCATCCGCATAGACAAGCAGCTGATGTAACCCGTTCAATTCCAAAACCTCTGTGTTATCCTGGACTTTCCTAATGGCATACTCTAGAACGAAGTTAAAAAGTAAAGGTGATAGGCATCTCCTTGCTTTAGCCCACAGTGAATCGGAAACGCATCTGACAGAAACTGACCTATACGGACTCTGCTGTACGTTTCACTGAGACACATTTTAATTAATCGAACTAGTTTCTTGAGAATACCAATAAATAGATTAATTCACACATCTTGATTACACAACTTTTAATACTACATCAGTTCGGAATATGTATTATGTCTTTTTCGTGTTAAATTCTATCGGACCTGGTTGGCATGTTTCGGTCTGTTATGGGCCTTCTTCAGAACATGTTAATCAGGTACGATAGACTTTAACACGAGAAAGACATATAATATATATTCCAAAGATTAATTCAACTTAAAAGCATACTTTTGTTAAGCTATACAAGATTGTACAATTCATATCAAGCAGATTTGTCAATTTATAAACATAAACAATTCATCAATTAAGCTATATAGACTACTATTAAATTTACAGCATTTTTTAATTTAGTATTATTTTTTTTTATTTTTAGAAAATCCGATTTTTAGTGATCTCCGTTTTTTCCCTTATTATACTAGCCGTACCCGTGCGCTCCGCTGCACCCGTTAGGAATAAATATAAAGTAATTACATAATTAAAATAGGACATTTGATCCAGGGAACATTCGTGTTTGATATAAGGATAAATCGTTTACTATGTCACTTAATTTAAATTGTATTTGCATAATTAAAATACGATCATTTAGATCCAGAGACCACTCATTTGGTCATAAAAAATATTTTAGGAAATACAGGAAACGAATGTGCAGAATAGCCTATCAAGTTTTCTGTGCATAAGAAGCTATTTTAATCTTACCTGTCCTCGATTCACTCAGAAGTTACTGTGATAACATTATAGCATTATGTCCATCTAGAGAAACTACACTTTCCAATGGTGAATTAATAATTAATTATACAAATCGGTTAATTTAGCTTCCGATATTACTTCATACAAACACAGAAACATTGTCTGTATCTTTCATAGCTTTCGATTGTTGCTGTCCAAGGCCCCTTATAGACGAAGTCATTTGTTTTTTAATTCATTACACGGCCTTAGATGGCAGTTATTTTAATTTTAAAACTCATTTATCTCATTAAATATCAGTCCTATTAAAATTTTTCAGGGAATAAAACTTATCGGAAATTATTTTTAAAGAAACTTTTGTTACGTAAAATTTTTCACAAAAATCAATAATAAGCGAGATATTTCGATTTATTTAATTCAGGCCCCCTTATAACCTCCCTTTTAAATAATGTATTTTGAATGCCATATAGCCTAAAATCTAAGTTACAACGAACTTAATTTGTATTCCAATTTTCATCGAAATCCGTCCAGCCATTATCGCGTGAAAAGATAACAGACAGACAGACAGACATACAAACAAAAATTTCAAAAAAGCGATTTTCGGTTTCAGGGTGATTAATTATATAATGTTAGGACCAATTATTTTTGGAAAATCGAAAATTACCAGAAAAATTTCGGCTACAGATTTATTATTAGTATAGATTCATTAACTAGTGGCTTGTGCAGCAAATGCTGCAAACTAAGTTCATTAGACGTTCAAATAAACATTTTTCAGATTTATTTTCAATGAAGAATACCAGACATTCTGAAAGTTATTTGCTTCCATAATAATGAAAGATACTCTCTCTCTCGAGCCAATACTGAAGAGAACCACGCATATAAATATCTACACCACACCGTCATTAAATATATGAAAAAGACTCAACCCCACTTGATTAATAACTATAAAAGTATTTGATTTTTAATTATATTATTATCTTACGTAAGTTTTATAGTTTTCAGTAACATATACTATGTATAATATATAGCCGCCACTCAGTAAATTATAGAAATGAAGATCTAATTTAAGATATTCTCTAAATCTACTTATATAACCCCAAAACATTTCACTTGCATATCATCAATATAGCATTAATGTATATAATTAATAAAAAATAGTCACATCATGGCATTAACTACAATAATATTTCATTTCTAATAGTAATAATGTCATAAAACCACCTCAAGTTTTGTAGTTTTTAATATCCAATACACAGCTGTACCCAGAACATTACACACCACAGAATCGAACCTGTAAATTATTTTTAGTAAGTTAAGTTTTTAATAACCAATTTAATTTGAGCTCTAAATATGTCAGCATTCTTGCAGATCATGGCCTTCGTGTAATATTGTTTACTGTAGTGTGTGTTTTGTTTTATTCTGAAATGCAATTTGCTAGTTTAGCTAGTTCTCAAAACTGACGACAGATGGATTTTGGAAAATAGGAAAATTATGTAGGTAAATTGACATTTCACTGAAAACTACTATTTTTTCTGAAAAACTTTGTGTTCCAAGCTTTGAAATGAGGGGTCATTTATTAAAATCCGTTCAGCCGTTTTCCCGTAATTTCCATTACCAGTTCAAATTATATATATAAATGGTTTCGATACCTATATTAATTGCAATTTTATATATGCATGTAAATATCGCTGTTTTGTTCGCTAATGAAACAAGTAAAATTCTCGCATGTATCTCGTTTGTCTAATGAACATGTGTTGGCACAATTGAGGGGTTCAAAAGCAAAAGGGTATAAGCGCACTTAATTGTTTTTTTAGAAAATGTAGTTGAAAGTACTTAAGCTTTTGTAAATTCCGTGAAATTTTGTATTTCAATTTGAGTGCGTGAAGTGGTTAAGTTATATCCCTTTGCCACTAAACTGTCCACACTTGTGGAGTATCGGTAAGCGCTTCTGGCCGCGAAACCAGGTGGTCCGGGTTCGAGTCCCGGTTGGGGCAGGTGACCTGGTTGAGGTTTTTTTCCAGGGTTTTCCGTCAACCCAATATGAGCAAATGCTGGGTAACTTTCGGTGCTGGACCCCGGATTCATTTCACCGGCATTATCACCTTCATTTCACTCGGACGCTAAATAACCTGAGATATTGAAACAGCGTAGTGAAATAACCCAATAAAATAAATAAAGCCACTAAACTTTCAGATACTTTAGATTGTCCTGGATGCACTTAACTTATGTTCTTAGAAATGTCACTTGTACCCCTTTGCTTCTGACACACTCAATTAAAAATGGTTGTTACAAAAATAAAGCCAGAGTTTGATAAAATGGTTCGTAGGATTACAGAACAACATTAGTCAATTGAACTGATAAATCACTCGAAATATTCTTTTGTTTGTTTAATTTATTTAGTTTGTATAGATTTTTCATTTGGATTCACATTATGTGAAAACGCGTTTCTTGTTTCAATGTATAGTGACAAAAATGCAAAATATTTTCACTTCAGTTCTGACAAAGAAATTATATTGTTTGACAAAATCTACATGTTTCTTTAATGTTAAAGTGTGTGTCATGACGATCGTTTTTTCTGCACAGACCCTGTTTGCAACAATCCACCACTGCAGACTTGTTATTCGTGTGCCTCAGTCTTTCTTGTTCTCTTCATCTTGTCATTTTGTTGTCATGCAGGCTGCATCAATTACTCCTTACATTTTGTCCGCCTCTGCCATACTGTGAACCTTGAAGAATCTTGTATTGCTACGAGACACTGCTTCGACTATTGCAGAAACTCTACAAGTCACTTTTTTTTTTCCCAAATTCAGTTTTTCAGATGGTTGTAATATCAATACATATACGACGTGGTACAGAAATTGCAGTATTAATAATACATACAAAAACTTCAATTTCTATGTGATTTTTATTATAATTGTACACCGTGTCCGAAATGAAACCTACCGATAAAGTTACTAAATAATTTATTCCTTAATTAAGACACAAAAAAACAAATTAGGGGAAAATATTAATCAACTCAACAAGTTTATGTCACCATCAGTAAATCTCAACATGCCCCCCTCTAGTAGCATGACACACATCTAACCTACATTCAATATCTCTCAAGGCATTGTGTAACATCTGCAGAGTTACAGATCTTACTGTGTTGATAATTCTTTGACGTAAAAATTGATAGTTATCCACTCTGTAGAAGGTTTTGTAGACACG